>NC_034596.1:11707226-11760085 GCF_900095145.1 Mus pahari | reverse complement strand
TGGTGGTGGTGGTGGTGGTGGTGGTGGTGGTGGTGAAGTTGTGGGATGGAACAGACTGGGAGATGATTCCTTCGTTAAAGCTCTGTGTCTATAAACACTGAATGGATGGTTCAAAGAGCAGAGTTCCTAGTCTCCAAATTCTGGAGGCCAAGAGAACTGGGAAGTCCCAGATCAAGTTGTGAAGAGAGTGGTTCCCACGGGGCCTCCCTGCCATCTCTCACAGAGTCCTTGGTCTGAGCATAGTGGGTTGGAAAGCAGTAGAAGACCCATCACTTTAGAGACCCTATCTTCGCGTACAGTCACATTCTGAGGTACGGATTGGACAAAGTTAGGGATTTATAGGTATTTCCTAGAGGGAAGGGAAAGGGGGAGCACAGAGCTAAAGAGGAAGAATGCTGGGTAAAACGGGGAGTGCAGCCCTAACATGCAGAGACTAGGTTCCAATGCACCATTTTGGTAAGGAGATTTTCCTCCAAACACAGCATAGATGAATTCTCCTTTCCTTATGACAAGTATAGAGGTGGGAGCCATCATCACTCAAGCTTGCCGGTGCACACCAGCATCTGTCTACATCTGCCCTCTCCTCTTTCCTCAGCGTGGGCACATGTCTCACATTGTGGAGACAAACACAACATGATCATTCCCAGCTGCCATGGCAGTGAAAGGGGCAAAGGTGACTTCTGTATGCCTGTGTCCTTCCACCTGACCCTGGATCTTAGATGTCACCCAGGTATGAGGACTTTAAGGCTCTGGAGAGGAAGCATGACTGACAAACACACAGAGGTCACAGAGCCATAACCAATGGCTCATCTGTTCCCTGCTGATGCCCCTTGCCGAGCCCCCTTAGCCTGACATCCCCACCCCATACAGTCTGTTCCCTCTGCTCCCTTACTTCAGCCTGCAGCTCCAAGGCTAGACAAGTAGTTATCTGCAGAAACCCAAATCTGCTGCAGCTGCAGTTTGCATCTGACACATCTGCCTAGAGTTGACATCTGAATGCCCAGATCCCGTGTTAGAGTTCCAGGAAAGAAGCAAGTCCTAAATCTGGACTTGTTGCCAGAGTCTTGAGGTCGCTCTGATAACAGAGATGCACATCTAGAAGATGCTGACAGATATCTCCCTGGAGGGGAGGCCCAAGCTGGTGAGAACAAACTGTGGAGAAGAACACCAGGAGCAGAGTGGCTGGAGTTTGGAGACTCAGGGAGGTGGGAAAGTCATGCAAAGTGGCCTTTATGACAGAGTACAGTGAAGCCAATGCTTAAGACAATGGGCACCAAATCTTTTGCTTTGGTGGAGGTCTTGGAACAGCTTAGCCTCTGTTGGCATCATTTGCCTCATGGAGTTCCTGCCTACTTCCTTTAAAAACACTGGCCATAGTAGATTTAGGGTTCAGCCAATGGCAGGCAAGGCTACTTAACTAACAAGATTTGCCACAACATAGTTCCAAATAAGGCCAATTTCAACAGGTCTAGAATGGACACAAATCTTCCACTGTTCTACTCAGAACAGAATCTGAGGGAAGCCATGTACTTACAAGTGACTTTAGTTCTTGTGACCAGTACAACAGGATCATCACATTCTCTAATTCTTAGAGTGAATGAATGTAATGGAGCTCTTTGGGTGACAGTTGTCCTACAGGTGTCAGACCCACTATTCAAGAAAATCCCATAATGTCAAGTTCAACAGGTCAGGAGATGAGGGACTGGAGTAGATGTCTGACACCTAGAGTCATGTTCAAAGTCAGTGACAAAATGTGACCAAGCTCTAGAGGGCTACAAACCACCTCTTGACCAACTTACTGTTGTGGAAGTCCCTTTGACAGATCCTGGAACTTTTGGATCTAGAAGTCTGATAGGTTGAGCCTTTGGGCCTCATGTCTGAAGTGAAAGGCATGAGAGAGATGCTAACTTCATCTGCAAATGACCCACTGTGACTCTTAGTTCTTACTGTCAATTTAACACAACCTAGAATTACCAAGAAAGAGCCTTAATGAGAGATTACCTAGATCAAGATTGTCTTAATGAAGCTGATTGATGTGAGAAGGCCCAGCCCACTCTTGGGGGCATCATTCCCTAGGCAGGAAGTCTGGATCTTATAGACATGGAGAAATTGAAACGAGTACAAGAAAGCAAGTGAGCATGTATGTGTTTGTCTCTCTCTGCTCTTGGCTATGGATGTGATGTGACTAGATCCTGCCATCGTAAGTTACCTACAAGGATGGTCTATGACCTGGAAATGTAAGCTGGAATAAACCCTGTACCCTCCTGTAACTATCTTTTTGGGGACTGCCTGAGCTCCCAAATAAGAACACAGAGACTTTTATATTTATTGTAAACTTTGAACACTACAGCTAGGCAGATTATCAACTGTTCTAACCCAATAATACTGGTCTGCTCTACATTCTGCCTCGTGTCCATCTTCGTCTCATCCTGACACCGGCCTCTTCATCCATGTCCGGTTGGTGACTCCTCTCGAGTTCCCACCTGAGACCTTCTCTTTCAGCCTGAAAGTTTCCTCTTAACTCTTCAGCCCAACTATTGGTCATTCAACTCTTTATTATTCCAATCAGTAAGTGATGGAGAACACTGTTCGCAGGGTATGTTTCATAATGACAATACCAAAGTTCAGGCCAGTGATCAGATCTCTGCCAGTACAGAAATCAGCATTTGAATAATACAAGGATAATCTTTACACAGTGACCAAAACATCATCCCAATATTCACCTAAGTTGCTTTTGGTCAAGAGTATTCTATCAAGGCAATCTAGGTGACAGCAGGACATCCAAGTCTGCCCGCCCTGCCTTATTAGGGGTCAGGAGCGGGGATGCAGTGGCTCGAGTGCAGCACCTGAGACCAGTCTCTTGAAGGATGAATTGGAAACAAATGACCGTCACAACTGACATCAAACGAAGTGAAACCGTGAAAGGTCATGTGTTGAGCATGAAGTCTTGTCTTCGAGCCTTAGAAGGCCAGATAAACAAGTGCTCATGGAGATCTGGATATAAGTTTCCTTGACACTCAGGAATGAGTGGAGCCTAGAAGGTTCTAGAGAAGGACAAGCCCAATTTCATGAGCCAGCTGTGTATGAGGGCAGTTGGTCAGTTTTTGGACTGTCAGGTCGCCTTCCCAGAGATTTCACATCTAGAATAAAGGGCAGGACACCACAGTCTAACTCTAGTCAGTGACAGTGTGCCCACCCCTGGGACATTGTTTTCAGTGGTCCAGAGGAGTCAGTCATAAGAAGACTGGAACCAGAAGAAGCAGAAAGAATGCAAGCTCTCTCCTCTGGTGAGGTTTTGATGGAAGCAAGGGTCTCATTCTAGAATTGAGGAGAGAGGAAGAAGAGGAGATCTGACTATCAATCTGTCGGGTCAGGAGAGAGTTTTGTGTGCTGATGAGCTGCTTCTTAAAGGCCCGCTTTCACAGGGGCCAGAGACTCCTGACACAATGTCATATGTTAACCTTACCTGTATCCCTTCCCTAGCTAACTTGATCTGAACAAGTCTACTAGTTAGATACAACTATCAACCTTAATTGACAGATGGGGAAACTGAGGCACGGGGGTCATTAACTTGCTCACAAGTTTGCTAGGATTTTGACTCAAGCACCGTGGCTCCTGAGGTCTGGTGGTTTGGGCAGAAGGACTCTTTTGAGATGCTCCCAGCCCCGAGTCCCTCAGGCTTTAGGGAGTTCCCTGCTGGGACCATTTGGTAGTAATTTACTTCCTGTGGCCTTTAGGTCACACAGCTAGACAAGACACTGCTGACTGCTTTCCCCCAGCTGTGCAGGCTGGGCGCAGAGCCAGGCTACTCTTCCGACTTCAGTGGCAGGTGCTGGCTGCTGCGGTTTGGCAGCAGGGCAGCAGCTGGGAGGTGCCCCCGAGGCTGACTATGGCAGGGCAATGAGTCTACAGAATCCATGCTCCAGAATCCTTCCAAAACAGATGCGTGGAGGGGAGGGAGAGGTNNGGGGGGGGGGGGGGGGAGAATGACAAGATGGCCACATGGAAGCAAGAGCTGCGTGCAGACTTGGCTCAGAGTCAAGGTTGCTAGCTGCCTTCTACCTCAAACTTTCCCACCAGATTCAGCTCAGCCAGTACTTGCTGGATATCTCAGGATCCAAGCAGGCACACTGGTTCAGGAACAGCTCAGCCTCTTATTTCCCAGACACTCAAATGAGCCTCCTAACTTAGGGCTTCTCAAAGATGTTCACTAGGCAACAAGGCAGGAGCAAGTGGGGAAGGTCACATTTGGGTCCCATTGCTCTTCTAAGGGCTGAAGGGGTCAGTATCACGGCACTAGTGTGTCTCTTCATGTCTTAGTCAGGGTTTCTATTCCTACACAAACGTCATGACCAAGAAGCAAGTTGGGGAGGAAAGGGTTTATTCAGCTTACACTTTACATACTGCTGTTCATCACCAAAGGATGTCAGGACTGGAACTCAAGCAGGTCAGGAAGCAGGAGCTGATGCAGAGGCCATGGAGGGATGTTATTTCCTGACTTGCTTCCCCTGGCTTGGTCAGCCTGCTCTCTTATAGAACCGAAGACTGCCAGCCACAATGGGCCCTCCCATCCTTGATCACTGATTGAGACAATGCCTTACAGCTGGGTCTCATGGAGGCATTTCCTCAAGGGAGGCTCCTTTCTCTAGGATAACCCCAGCTTGTGTCAAGTGGACACACAAACCCAGCCAGTGCACTTCCCTGTAGAAGCTTCACTTTAGACCGCAGATGTGATCCCACCCCATGAGTGCTTCTACATCCCTCAAGCTGAGTCTAAGTTCTACAGATGGGAAAACCTATGCCCACAGGGTCTTGTCTATAGGGAATCTCCCTCTGGCCTGTCTATTCTTCTACGTTCTCTGTTTGTGGCACCCTTCTGTACTCTTCTGTGATGGGCTCCTGTGTAAGACAGAGCCCCCCCCCCCAGATCTTTATTTGCATGCCAGCTGCAGGCCTGCTTCTCATCTGAACCCTTGCGGTGTTGCCTCCGATCCCAGGATGATTGGTTGTATCCCCCAAGACAGGGTGTTTCCTCCTGTGTTGTATTGAGAACACCCTCATCTTCCTCTGCTGAGGTGCAGATATGGGCATGGACAAAGAATGGACTTGGAGAGTTACACACAGAGTGGAAGAGCAACCTCAGCGCTTGATTGTCATTCAAGGAAGTAGATTTTGAGGATGATCACCTCTAAAGTAGAGTTTGGGGGTGAAACAGGGGGAGCTGGGGTGTCCAGAGCACCCTATATCTGGCTCGAATTTCTCTGCATTTCCTTCTAGTTTAGAGCTTTTCTTCTGACCCTTCGTCCAGCAGGCACTACCTACTTCTGATTCTTTCTGCCCCACCCATAGCTGAACAGCATCCTGCTTTGGATACATTCATTTCCTTTCCTGCAACATCTTTCATTCACTTTTTCTCTTTATCTGCCCATTCTCAATGCCCCTCGATGCAGGCAACTTTTAACCTATATAAGCCTCCATATTGCTTAATAAAGCTCTCAACCTACAGACACTCTTCACGCCACTGTTTTGAGACACATATTTGAGGGGTACGCTCCCCACTAGCATGTGACGCCCCTGAAATCCAGAATGCACTTGTTTGTTTGTTTGTTTGTTTATCCCTGCACCCTTGGCATGTAGCAAGTGGGTGTGCTGCGTTGTACAGTTTTATGTGACTGTTGGGTGACTGGTCTCCTCCTCACAGTTACGCAGCCAAAGCTTAACCCACTGAGCCATCTCCCTTGTCCCACCTCTTCCACTTTTACCATCAGGAGATCTGGAGGAAGAAAAGCTTGCACTGTAGACTCGATTTGTGGTAAGTACCTTTTCCTTGGATGTGAGAGGACAGGTGACTCAGAGTATTGAGTTTCCAAGGTTAAACTTAGAGAATGAATGGTGAATGGCCCCAAGATGTTCACAGTCCCTACCTTTCATTTGAACCTTACCGCTATTTGTTTATTATTTTACAAACACTTTCGTTGCATTTACCATGAGCCTGACATTGTGCCCTGTAAATATTTGCTCATTTAATCTTCATGGAAGTGGGTAGAGACCCAGTGAGGTTAGATCACATGGCCAAGGTCACGCAGTCAGAGCGGTGGAGCGCTGACCCAGTGAGGTTAGATCACATGGCCAAGGTTATGCAGTCAGAGCGGTGGAACCACATGGCCAAGGTCACGCAGCCAGAGCGGTGGAACCAGCACTCTGGCTGGGGCTGTCTGGCACCAGAGTGTTTGATGTAAACCACTTAAAGGCTATGTGGGTTTTGTTTTTTTCCCCAAACTGTCTTTTCACTTGGCCACAGAGAAAACCCTCTCTTCCCAATCATGTAAAGTAAAGCACTGAACAAGCTTCCTCAAATGCTTCTTTGGTGGGGCGCAGAGGAGAGTTCCTGTTCTCACATGTGGAGTCTGCTCTGCTTTTTTCCCTTTTGATGGAAGAACACACCTATTGTGATGACAACCGCAAAGGCAGCTGGGGAAGCTTTCAGAGACCAGACTCGTCTCTCTTTGTGTCTAACCCCAACTCGGAAACAAACCAAACAGAGCTGCAGATTCCTGACAGATCGGAGTCTGTGCATTTCAAATACTTCAGACCAGCTTGGGAACAAATGCATGATCTTATTCTTCTTTCTCGTGCATGATTTATTTTTAAAAGCATGCATCTGGCTGAGTCTCCCCCCACCCCCACCCCCCATTTCCCAAGAAGGCACTGGGAAATTACTGAAGCAACTGCTCAGATGTTGGAAGGCAGTTTTTTCCTGGAGACACAAGGCGGGTCCAAGGGGTCTCAACAGAACCTTAGCTTCTTACCGTGCTACGATATCCTTGGATGGTCCATCACCTGATGAGTTCCCCACATGTGGATGAAAAAAAAAACAAAACAAAACAAAACAAAACTTAAGCACCTGTGTGTACATCTCTCCCTAAGGAGCCATTTAATCACCTGTGATCATTCCTATCTGCTCGAAGAGCCTCTCGCTGACCAGAAGAATCTACTGGCTCACTGTCAGAGATATTACTGAACAGTTGTTGTGTGCCAGATCCCAGGCTAGGAGAGACATGAGAACACTATACAGTAAGCATTATTGTCTCTCTGATCCTTCAAAACTAGAGATGGGGTGCAGGGGTGTCTAAGTATGCCCCATAGGCAAGGTTGTGCAGCACACTGGCGTGGAAAGGAAGACAGCTGGGCGTAACGTCCAACTCCTCAGTTCGATTTCTCCTTGCTCCTAGCACACAGACATTTTATTTTACCCCATTATTCTGAATCCTGCTCCTCCCACTGAACTCCCCCAACAAACTCTGCGGGAGCAAGTGAGCAGCCAATTTCTGTGGGTTGATCACGTGAGAAAGAATATTTGTAGTTGGGAACAGGTGCTGATGACGTTTGGTGGGGGGGGGGGAGCCTAAATCAACCAGAAGCACAAAGTGTGACATTCAAATAGGCTCCTGAGACGACACACGCTTTCCCTAAGGACTTCTGTCATGGAAGCAGGGGTGATTCTAATCGCGTCGCTTCCTAAGGTTACTGGTCCTTCCGCCTAAGGATCTGTAGCTGAAACGTCTGTGGGCATCACAAGACAGGATAGCACTGCTTCTCTTGGTCCTTGTCTCTCTGTTCCAATGTCACCCAGTTTCCTTGGCTCATGTCATTACAATGCTCTCTGACAGCTCCCTCCTGTCCCCAGGCTTCCGCCCTAGGCACCAGTGTCCCCTCGGGCTGTCAGATGACCTTTCTGAGAAATGAATCTAAGTGTGCCTCATGCATTTTGACAGTGCCTCTCGGCTTTCAGGGTCAAGTTTGGAGTCATTAGCATCGAGTGATAGTCCACAGCGGTTTGTTTTCCTAAACTCCACATGCCTTACAGCATCTCTAGTCTATTCCCCAGGATTTCTCTGTCCCGTGATGAACTCCTCCCACCCCACCCTGCTATTTGCATGTACCATGCTCCTGAATATTTCCGCATCTTTGCATGTGCTCCCTTCCAGGAGTGCCCCAAGCAACTCATGGGTACCACGGTAGGGTACCCATCCTTATTGCTATCTATGCCTCAGAGGGCTCTTCTACCCAGGGTCCCCTGACAGAAGTCTTCATCTTCTCTCTCTCCTCTGCATCCCAAACAGTCAAGTGAAACTGTCATAGCATGTCACTGTACGTACATTGACGGCTCAGATGTCTGTCTGTTGGCTAGTATGAATCCTCACAGGTTCCACTTAGCTCAGCTGTTTGTTGATATATGTGTAAGTGGCCAACATTCATACAGAGGAATGAAGCAGGGGATACGCGGATCTTCACTGGAGAAAGGCTGCAACAATAGCGGCAGTTAGGAACAGCTACGGAATATTTCTATATACTCTTATTTGGTCATTGCAATGACCCTAGTAGTTAAACATTATGACCATTTTGTTGACAGGTAAACTGAGGCTTGGAGAGTTTGATTTAATTGTTCGGATTGCTTCTAGTAAGTTAAAGACCTGGGAGAAGATTCGAGCTCAACTGTTTCAAAGACCTAGCCTTGTAACTACTTTGTCCTCAGTTGCCAGCCTGTCTAAACCCGGCTCTATCCCACATTCCCTGTCCGTGGGCTGAGTTGGGTCAGACTAAAAGAAGATAGGAGTCTCTTTAATAAAGAGTGGGCCCTTGCATGCTACAGAAGGCTTAATAGCATCTCTCCTGGACCTGGGTTCATCCAATCTGTCTGGACACACACCCATGTGCAGAGATGGAGCAATGATGTGTCAGGACCATCAGCTCACCCCTCCCCCCAACAATCTGCTGGAACCTCAACTGCTCAGGGTTTTATGAGGTTGGGACACCCCAGGAACCTCACCTCAGAAACACACCCCGTTCCAAGAACACTTCCCTGACTAGAATAGCATACCTGCCAAGTTAATTCTCTTCGAAAATGCAGCAGCAGCAGGCTCTCGCCATGCCATTGGGTCTGACCCGTAACACTAGGTTTTGGAAACAAATCTAGTAACCTTGACTTAGAAAGGCAAGTGTATGGTTTCTCAACATTGGACTCATTCTCCCAGCCCATTGCTTAGTTGCCAAGGAGAAGTTGGGTTGAAATTTTAAATCATTGTTAGTAATAAGGTGTGCTGGGGTTCTTGGCTTGGGGTTCAGATATGAGCTTATCAGGAGGGTAAAGGTACCCATGGGAGCAGCGGGTATTTTGGAGTCTTACACAATAATAAATGATCTTAACCGCTGAGCCATCTCTCCAATCCCATTTCTTCCTTAATAGAGTATGTGTTCAAAACATTTGCCCATCTTTATTGTGTGGCTTAAATTCGAATTCTCACCTGAGTTCTTAATATATTCTAGACAGTAGTCTTTTGAAATACATGATTGGCTAACATTTCTCTCCACTTGGTGGCTTGGGTTTTCATTCTCTTAAGTGGGATCTTTCTGTTTTTAATTCTTTACGTTGAAATAATTGCAGGTTCACAGGAATCAGCAGATAGTGCAAGGAGTTCTGGAGAATGTATCACGTCCAGATTCCCTTGGTACCTGAAAATGACAAGCTACAGCCTGATATGCAATCAGGAAAGGGACTATGTGCAGATTCTGATGCCTCCTGTCAACTGTGCCCACCACTACAGTCGAGGCCCAGAACTGGAAAAATATGGATACAATCTATGAAAGCTAGCTCCCCCCCACCCCTGACTCATGATGATGCCACATTTTCAGTCCATTCTGCCAATTTCTGGGTTTGATTTGATATCTTTAGATCTCATTCTCACTGCTGGTTCTCGACTAAGGACATGACAGAGCTTGAGAAGAACGTGTAGGGAAAAGGAGGGGACTCGGGTTTCAGCTTGAACGGGTTCTCCCAAACTCTGAATTCGTGACAAAGTCCCCTTGCCTGCAAGAGCCTTCCCATAGCAGAGTCATCCCAGAAAAGAGGATATTTGCATGAGCTGGAGGGTGACATAAGGTCAGAAAGGATGGCGAAAAGCACGCTCAACATAGCCTGTGCAACTAAGGATCGGTCCAGGCACATGGGCACTGCTGGCTGCTCTACAGCTCATTTCTTGGGACCACAGGCTGTGGGGCCTGGACTCTGCCCTCTGCATTCAGAACTTGCACAGATGCCCCCTCCCCGTGCCTGAGTACTTGTTCCTCCTCCACTGAGGAACACGGAGAAGTTATGTGAGTGCTCCCATACACAGACGCCCTTGACAATGGCACAGAAAACAGGTCTCCCTCCTCCTAGCTTCCTCTCAGTGCCCTCCGTATCTTACGGATGTTCTCAAGGCTTCTCACTTTCCTCGCATCAAACCCCTCTCCCTGCGGCTGGAGAGACGATGGCTCAGTGGTCAGGAACACTGGCTGCTCTTCCAGAGGACCTGGGCTCGATTCCTAGCACCCACGTGACAGCTCACAGCTGTCTGTGACCCCTATTCTAGGGGCATCCGACACCCTCACAGAGACATAGCAAATTTATTACAAAAACAAAACACTGTCCAGCAATAGTTTCATTGCAGAGCCTTTCTGGTTAGAGACGGTGACTTGCCCAAAGGTGTCCATCCCTAAGGGGGTCGCTAAAGTCTCCAAGAGGATAAATGGGTAGCTTAGAACTCATACAGTCTGAAAAGCAACTTCTGCTTTGGAAGGCACACCTCCTGTCCTTAAACCTAATGCTAAATGCTAATTTCCTGTCTATGACAGGAAATGCAGGCCAAGAGAGGGGATGACACCCACCAGAACGGTATACACAAAGGCCAGAGTTGGATTTTTGGGATCTTACTTGATATTTATTAAGTACTCACCTTTTGTGAGACATTCTGCTGATAGGTCTGTAGAAATGCTCCCATTTCACAGATAAGAAAACTGAGGAACAAGGAAGCATAGTATCTGCCCATGCACAGGACACAGGTGCACAGGGCAGCCAGGAGTCTGAGTGGCTTACCGAAACCATCCACCTGCTCGTGGCTCTTCTACTCTTCCCTTGTTATAGAGCTCCAGAATTCTTCTGAAATAAAAATGATGGCCTATGATCTGCTGTGTTTCGTTCCCTTCAGGGTTGCTATATCAGTCAATGACAGTTCCATGGTGTGAGCAGCCTAGCAAGATGCTCTCCCAAGGCCCCTCTCCGAGCTTTCTGCCTCCACAGTGGGGGAAGGGCATCGTAGCCTGGCCCCTCTCCAAAGCCCACGTCCTCTCAAGGTCTCCAGACCAGAGCCTTTCCCTGTTTAGCCAGAACAGACTTAAGGGGTGGCCCAGCGCAGGCCTGACAATGGTCTAAAATTACCCAGCTGAAGGCTGTGTGCCCTCCACCCTTCCTGCATTCCTCCTTGAAGCCAGACAGCCCAGCGGCTTTTGTGGACCCCGGAGATTTATGTCTAAGGCTGTGCTCCCAGCCATTTGGCTGCTTAGGGGACAGAGGTGGGGTAGCCTCCAAGGAACCATGAGCTGTCTTTCTATGAGCCCCCAACCCATCTTGGAGCCCCCCGGCCCCCAGCAGAGCTTCTTCATCTGAACAACAAGGCACCCACCGAACATCTGGGTTCCCTCTCCTTGGACCTACTGCTTGGCTCACTCCCATTGATCCTACAAGGTTCAGTCTGATGCCACCTCTTCCAGGAGGCCTTCCTCTTGCATCAGTTCCAGCTGAATGCTGTCCCTTACCATATCATTTGGTCACACTGCCCACCCTCAGTCTACTCATGAATCTCTCTTCTAGAAAAGGGACTGTCTCGCTTTCCATTCTGTTCCTAACTCCTATCTCAGTGCCCAATGCACAGGACGTGCTCGATATGTGTTTGCTGAATGAATTTTAGCACAGATGTAAAGAGCAGAGGGTAAAAGCTATATTTTCCTTACAGATCTGCGTCTATGATATCCAGACACATAAGAAAATTATAGAATCCGATCTCTAGGAAGAAACTGAGACAAAATATCTCTTGAAGCGCTAGAGTTTGCTATGCTTCTGCTGTCTCTGATGATGTCTAAACTTTCTGTGAATGGTGGCCCTGAAGAACCAAGCCTTTAGGTTGTCGCTGGGCGGCCCTGGAGAGCTCTTTATTTCACAAAGTATGAAATGGAGACTCAGAGAGAGTCGGAGAGTGGCTAATGACCAGCCAGCCAGGAAGTGTCAGCTTTGACAGGGCCTTCCTACATAATTCAACTTTTGTGAGTATGGAAGACACAGGTATTCAGACAAGGATACATCATTGGGATAAATAACCTGACAGGCAGAAGGGAGGGGTGCCAAGGGCAGCCTGGAGTCTGACATACCAACCAGGCTCAAACTATAGGGTTTTTACAGACTGGGCCAATCTCCTCAGCCCATCATGGTCTTTTTAACTTTCTACCTCTCAATTAACATGTGCATTTTCTTATAGTTACAGGGCATGGTTTCGTGAGCTCTGAGATGTATACATATGATGTGTGATGATCAAGTCAGGGCAATTAGCATTTTGAGCACTTCTAACCCTCCTCCTCCAGTGTATCAGGGATGTCCTGCTCTTGCAGAGTGAGGGCTGTGTCAGTCTCTCAAGTCTCGCATTGTACTCAGTGCTAGCCTGTCTTCACCCTTCTCATAATCCCACAAACCTGCTTTAGCAAGGTTAGGATTTCCAGAGTCTAAAGCTTTGCAGAGAGCACAATAATAGCCCCCTGCCCCACCCCCTGTCGTGTCCCCCAGTGTGTCCCGCTTGGCCACCTTCCTGCCCCTCTAGGCTGTCTGTCCTTTCAGCCATCTGTCCAGCCTTTGGGCCTTGGCAGGTCGAGGCAGAGCCTGAGAGGAGTGATGGATGCTCTGAGGGATTAGCATGAGACCCTTCCGGAGGCTGGCGGTGCCAGGAGCAAGAGCATTCCAGAAAGGCCTGAGCTGATGGATGCCTCGGAGGGAGGAGATGCTTTGGGGAGAGCACAGTGGGGTTTGGGAGGGGGATTCCTTACATTCCTAGGGCTGGGGGCCAGGGCCTTCCTATGATGGACAGACAGCTGAGAGAGAAGCCCCGCAGGCTGGGACTAGATGAGACTCCATCTGCATCCCCTACCCCCTTCACCGGAATGTTATCTCTCTTCTAATCACTCCCAGGCGAGGGAAAAAGAGGTAAAATCCAAGCAACCCCCCCCCAACTCTGTGTCTCAGTGTGGGGCACAAGCTAGGGATGTGGTAAGGAAGAGCAGAGAGCTGGAGCTCCCCCAATCCCACCCACATGCATTGCGGATGACACTCACAGTGTGAAGCAATGGCATTCCCACCACTCCTCAGCTGTAAAAGTGTGTGTGACATCTCCTCTCCCCTGACTTTATTGTGTGGCTCTAGACACTGTAGACTCCATCATTTATAAGCAAGGCCAACACTGGTGTTCACAGTTCCTACTCTTGTATTTTACGTTTGGCATTCTGTCCCTCAGATATTTCTCGGCCTTGGCCTGTTTCCCAGCCTGCGGAAACAAGAGTTTTGGATCCAGTGGTTTTCAAAGGCTGGTCTTGGACTTCCAAGAGTGACCACTGCTGGGAGGAGGCTAACGAATGGGCTGAAGGAAGAGTTGTGGTATGGAGTCTCACTGTCATCTGTCCAAAGAGGCCCCTGAGAAACCTTGAAGATGGGAGCCTGAAGTCTTACCTCACAAAAACCCTAGCTCTTAGACCAGCAGAGAAGTGTCATGCTTACGCTGGTTCCTAGCAGCCAGCTTCGTGACTTCGTCAAAAGTAGCTCAAGCCTCTGTGAGCCTCTGATTTCCTAACTACAAACAGGGTCGTAAGAGTGACCCTCCTGGTGTAAGATCAGAAAAGGTTCTCTGGCAGGAGCTCCCCAGTCTGACTGTCTTCCAGCTGAGTCTTTATTCCCATTATCAGCCCTCACAGCCCTCTCTGGAAGATTCCAACGAGGGAGCCATAGCCCTGGGAGTTCCCAAGTCTGCAAAGCTCTTTGTGAGACCTTGTCGCAAGCAAGGTGCGATGTGAGGATTGCCCTCCAACACTGTCCTCTGATCTCAACATACATGTCCAAGAAGAGCCAAGCATCAGAGGTCCAAGTCAAGAGAGTGGCCTCAGTTCTCACTGCACCCTCCTGACTGTTCTCCGAAGCAGGCACTTCAACCTGATTTGCAGATCTATAACTGAGGCAGGGAAGAGCAGACTCACAGTTAGCCCAAGGCACGCGTGGGATTGTTGCCATGCAGCTATGAGTTTGTCTCTGCCGCATATCCTACCCCAGACACTGGAAAAGCTGGAGCTGTTAGCTTGAGGATATACCATGACTTCCTTAAAGGGAATGAACAGCCTCTAAAACTGTAATACTTACCGATCCAGGCTCGGTTGGTAGAATGCTTACCCAGCATGTCCAAAGCCCTGGGTTCATTCCCAGTATTACATAAAGCAGGTACGGTAGTGCACACAGGACATGGGGCAGGAGGATCATAAGTGCTGTGTCATTCTCTGATTAAACAGTGGGGTTTGCAATGCATGAGAGCCTGTCCCAATAGCAAAGCAAAATAAGCTCTGATAATCATCATCACTCTCAGACTCCAGGCTGGTTGGTTTGATTTAATCTTGACACAAGCTAGAATTATCTGAAAGGAGGAAATCTCAATTGAGAAAAATGCCTCATAAGATCCAGCTGTAGGGTATTTTTTTTTAACTAGTGATTGATGAGGGAGGGGCCTCATGGTGGGTGGGGCCATCCTTGGGCAGGTGGTCCTGGCTAAGCAAGCCAGTAAACAGCACCCCCTCCATGGCCTTTTCCGTAGCTCCTGCCTCCTGGTTCCTGCTCTGTTTGAATTCCTGTCCTGACTCCTGACTCCCTGTGGTGAAAAACGTGATATAGAAGCGTAAGCCAAATAAAGCCTGTCCTCCCCAGCTGCTTTTCAGTCGGGGTGTTTCCTCACAGCAATAGAAGCCCAGACTAAGACAGATACTCATATCTGTGCTGGTGGCTCCCAAGGACAATGTCCTTCAGGAGTAGGCAGAGAAAAACAACCCGATTTCATTTGCAATCATGCCTGGAAGCTAAATTGGGGAGACCCATAAATACTTAGGTATATTGGGATGTTGGTGCCCATTTGGAATCTGCCTTCTCCCTCCCGGCCCCTGAGTGCCTGCCATCTAACAGTATTTATTATGCCTTTGAGATTCAGAAAGCCCAAGTTAGATTGCTTCCATTAGTCTCCAGCCAGGAAGCTTGGGGTTGCATCCACTGAGGAGAAAGACCTTTCACAATTAGCTGGAAAAACCCAAAGCAATTCCTGGCGTTGACCCTATCAGAACTTCCTGAGGCCGTGCAGAGCAGCAGAAGGCCAGATCAGTGCTATCCCCATGACTTCATCTCCTTTGTGATCCTCCTTTTCTTTTTCTGGTCAAATCAAACAAAAACAAAACACCTGCCAACATTACCCTTAGGTCTGTTCTATATTAGGAGGAATAATGGTGAGGGGAATCTAAGATTAGCCTAGTGTTGATCAGGATCCCTCGCCAAATAGATGATTCAGCTTCCAATTTCACATGTCACACGTTCTGCAGAGGTCAACAGTCAACAAGGAGGCGGCCCAAGCAAGAACTCTGGGAGGTTATGAGATGATGTAATGGTGTTAAGACATCAACTAGGCTGACGAGGGGTCCTAGTTCTGCTCCTCGCCCGATCCTCTTCCTTAACATCCTGATTCGCTCCCTCTTAGCCTCAGTTTCTCCAAATAAAAAGTGGGCCTGGAAGCAACGATTGAAACAGCTGTGTGATCTCAATTTAGTGAGCTCATCTCTGCCCCTGTCACTAGGGGTGCAAACCTGCTAACTTGTCTGTTAGTTTCCAGACATGCCAAGGACACTATGGGGTAGTGGCACCTTTGCATACAAGCAGACTTGGGCTTGAAATCTGGTTCTATAAATATTCCCAGTGCAACCTGAGACACTTTTCTTGACTTCTTAGAGATTTGGTGTCTCCTGCTCTATATTGGGAGGTGGAAATGACTAATGTTAAGTAAGGCATTCTTTCATTTAAATACTTGAGAATTTATCTTGGCAATGGCTCTGTGGGCACTGTGTGCTCATATGTACTTGCATCTTTAAGAGTGACCTGGACTTTTGCCTTTGGATGATGTGAAAGCTGGACCTCAGAGGCTAGGGCAATGCTTTTCATTGCAAGCATGGGCATGAAGAATGCTGTGAAATAGAGACCCTTGAATTTCTCTGGATTCCTCTTGGCAAGTATGTAGAAGAGGGTATGTGTGAATACATTTATGGTCAGGCGAAGGCTTTAAGAGGTATGCCTTAGCCATGTCGAGTGCCATTTTAGGAGTGTGGCTCTGCTTCATTTTGCTGGAGGTGTAGCATGTTATGGTCAGTCAGAGCCCTAGAGCTTCATGAAGGACAGTGAGTGAAACACCCTATGGGTTACTTTCTCTGTACTTCCTGGAGCCATTAAATTAGCAACTTTCTCTGCATACAAACTATAGACCTATATTTAAGGACCATCAGTTGGAAGCGGTAAGGGTGGTATAGAACTGTGTGAAGTGGGCATCTCTGGTCACTCTGCTAATTAGCTGCAAATGACTAATGTTAAAGAAAGCATTCCTTCATTTAAACATTTGAGACTTGACCCAGGCTATGTCTATGTGAGCACTTGGGTGCTCATATGTAGAATACCTACATAGTTTCACATGACCCTCCTGGTATAACAGGGGCATGGCTTGGTAATATTCCCTGGAGAGTTGTAGCTGTTGTTCCTATCTTGTCCTTTCACACGAACCCCACTCATCCTGATCCCCAGTTTCCTCCTTGGCATGCCTGCATGCAAGCGTCAGTGTCTGCCTCTCTGGTCTGCCCCTAGTTCATGCAATTCTCACACATGCATAGGGCCAACACACTGACAATTCAGAAGTCTACATGGCCAGTGGGGCAGTTCCCATTGCATTGGATTTTATCAACACTCTGCTCATCTGAATCTCTTGGCCAAAGCACAGCCATTATCCTGAAGAGAACCAGAATACACACAAATAGCCACCAAATCAAGTCCATGTGCACATCCCAGCTTTGTATGGCGCAGTTAAGAACCAACTTCACACAATTTTGGCAGAGTTTGGTGGCATGGAGTTGTGCATGAAATAGACATCTCTGGTTTAGCCAGGCTGGGTATCTGACTTCTTCAGGAATTCCTAACTCCTTTCCTGGTGGGTGAGAAGAGAGAGCCGCTCTGAAGACACTGGCAACACACTGAGGAACTAAGACACAGTAGCTGGGAGAGGGGACAGGAGCAAAAGCCAACCATTAACTGCAGAGCACACTGTAGAGGCAGCCAGCCTACCTGGCGCCACAGTCGCTGAACTCCGTGGACTTCGTTAAAGAAGTCAGGAAGGTGTCTAATCCATCTTCTATTGCAATGTAAGGAGGTAAAAATAGAAGAGCTGGTCTCTTCAGATGGAGAGTGAAAGAGATTAAAAAAGTAAGACTAACCCCTGTTTGTGAAACAGTTAGCTCACCTCCCTGGCAGAGGGCAGGAAGCAGCTGTAAGGAAGAGATCCTCAACCCTCAGGAGAGGGGCAGGGGGAGGGGACTATGGTATTAACCTTTCTGTTGCCTTCTTCTCAAGAGACCTAGAACAGCTTTAAAACAAACAAACAACAAGAAGAAGACAATCTGTCTTGAGGAAGATTTGTTTTAAAAAAGAAGTAATAATAGATCAGCACTGTTTGGTTTATAACTTTTGAAGTGTAATAGTAAACAAACGAGTGTCATAGCTGAAGTCTAAGGATGTCATCAAACCCCTTTCTAAACCTCCATTTTATTCATCCGTACATACAATGCAATCACCTTCATCAAGGGCTCCAATGAGCGTTAAACGAGATGCTGACAACAGTGTTCAGTGCTGTTGTCGTTTCTATGACTGTCTATGAACCTGAAGGGAAAAAAAAAATCAGTGTTAGGAACACTGACTGCTGTTTCAGGCACACTAGGGAACACTGTTTGATCAGAAGTAAGGGTTGCTCTGAGTTGCCTGCCCTCAGAAAAAGGGAACTGGCTACCTCTTATGAGACCCACCAATAATGGATCACACCACTTTGTATTCCCTGGAGCAGCAAGCTGTCTTATATTCCCTATACCTAGGTATTACCTTGGCGTGTCACAGACAATAGTTTAAGGGATGGAATCCTGGGCTTGCCAGGCTTTTTGTTGTTGTCACTCTGGAAGTCCCCCAGGCCTGTCATATAGCAGGCAAAGCTGTGAGCTTCAGGAAGAAGAGCTCCTGTCTCCTTGAGTTGCACTCCCAGGAGGTGGTCAAAACAGACCACTGTAGGATGCAACGCAATGAATCTCAGTCTGCCTGCTCATTTTCCTAGCACAAAGAGCTGAGTTGATCATCTGTCCCAAGAGGTCGTGAGATCTACCGAAAGCCTCCAGAAGGGTACCTGGTGTGAAAGGTGTTGGGGAGCTGTCAACTCAGACACTGAGTGTGAGGGGGTAAAGGTCACATGGGTGCTCGGCATCTCTATATCACAGAGAGTCACCATCAGCCTCCGGGACATGGGCCTGTCAAACCTGGTGTTCACAGGTCCTGTCCTCAAATCCTTGTTAGGTTAGCCTGCCCAGACTTCTGCCCTGGGGTCATGTTGAGGGGAAACCTCTATTTCCTTTGGTTAGTTAGCTCTGAGAACTTATAGGCAGGAGCCGGGAAGTGATGTGTGTGAGCAGGTTATATGGTCTATGAGTGTGTGTTGTGAACAAGTTGGCCCTGCATCTCCAGGCTCCTAAACCCACTCTGCCACCCTGAGCTAGCACTCGGCCCACTGATCATCCCATCCCTCTTGTCTCTCAATGCCAAGAGCACATTAACTGAGGCATTTTATTTCTGGATATGCAGTGGAGGGAGTACCCACGGGATACCTTCCAAAGAAAATATTTTGACTCTCCAGCAGCAAAATACACATAGCCGTCCTCATCATTTCTGAAGCTCTGGCATCGACTCAACACATTCTTACTTAGAACAATGTAGCAGGCTGACTTCTGTTTGGGCCCCTACATTCTTTTGTCCCTTCCAGCAAAGTGTGAAATATGCATTTCCTGGCACTAGGACAACAGCCTCTGAGAATAAGAAATAATAACAATCATGAACCAGAGGCAGGTGGGGCACAAAGGTGATGATGTAATCCCAACCCCTTTGGGTCCTGGGACAGCATGACAAGCAGGATCAGAAGTAAGTAGTTCTAGATAAGTGCCTAGTTTCAAGGAGTTGGCCTCATTTCCTGCAATCAAGAATGGTGTGATTTGAAAAACCACTTATTGCCAACCTTACCCAGACTTCATTACCTCTTTGATTATATCATCTTGGTTTTGGTCACATGCCCTCTCTAAACCTCAATTTTTTTTTTATACCCAGAACCATAAAACATGGATAAATAGTGCAAAGAAGAGAGTACCCCTTGGAGAAGTCAGAAAATGGGTTTGAAGAAATGAATGAGCCAGGTTAACCTTCTAAGAAGAGACACACACACACTATGTCTCTGAGGATGAAGGGTGGTAGGTCACAGGTAGCAAGGGCTACCTTGTGCAAAGCCTAGAGAAATTATTCAGCATAGGAAATCCTCCGCAATGACTCTGCAAACATAGCCCGAGAGCAGGGGGTGGGACAGCGCAATGGTTCTCTCTCTGACTGGACTGCTTGTCTACCCCTCAGCTACAATGCCATCGCCCCCACTTATCTAACCCACCTTAGCAACAAGGTCTCCACAGCCAGCCAGCCACCTGTAACAGTACCTCCAGTCTGTCTTAGCCCCTTTCCTGTATGTGTTTGTTTCCTGGGATGCTGTAACAAGTGAACATAAATGGAGTGGGGGGTATTCTTTTGTTTCTATGGTAAAATATCACGACTAAAAGCAATTTAATGAAGAGTTA
Source organism: Mus pahari (assembly GCF_900095145.1). NCBI lineage: Eukaryota > Metazoa > Chordata > Mammalia > Rodentia > Muridae > Mus > Mus pahari. Next base: position 11,740,243 of record NC_034596.1, on the reverse strand, counting down.
TTTTGGCTTATGGTTCCATAGGGAGAGGTGTCTATAATGATGATAGAAGCAGGAACAGAGGGACAAGAATGGGAAGTGTGGTGAGGATAGAAACTCTCAAAGCCTACCCCAGTGATGTACTTTTTCCAGGGAGTCTCCACCTCCTTAAAGGCCCCCATAACTTTCCCCCAAACTAGAGACCGAGTGTTCAGATATATGAGCCTGTGACAGAGAGTTCTAAGTTAAAAAAAAAACCCAGCAAACTAAAACAAAAGAAATTTGGAACTGGAGAGATGAGTCATCTTGTCTAATGCTTACCATGTATGTGTGAGGAGCTGAATTTGACTTCCACAGTACACATAGAAAATTGTGTGGTAGTGCACACTGTGCTCTGGATCCTGAACACAGGGTTGATGTTAGCTTTTCATGGTTTCACTCTTGCCTTGGAATCTTTCCGTATTCTTTAATGGTTCTTTGAGAATGGACGTTTATTCTGCACTATGTGTGTTAGAAGTATGCCACTCACTTACTTTGAGACAGTCTCATGTTGCCCAGGCTGCCCTGAGACTCTCTAAGTAGTCCAGACTGTCTTTAATTTAGGCTCCTAATCCTCCTGGTTCCACTTCCCAGATGCTAGTATTGCAGGTTTTGGGTGCAAACTTTTCTCGGGGAGACATGACACAAGTATCTACTCTCTCCAGGTAGGTGTCCCACAGCACACTAAAGTATAGACACCACCAAAGTTCAATTGAGTGAACGAATGGCTTTTATTGAGGTTTCTGACATAAGTATGGGTGAGGGGTTTCTTACAGGAGCAGAAATGAACAGATTGGAGAGTGTCCTTTCCAGGTGCCTCAGTTGGTCCAAACCCTTTCCAGGTAGCTCACTTGGTTTCTGCTTCTTCCACACAGCTGGTCGGTCTGGTTTCAGGGTCTTCTTTGCAACTCAGCTTGTCTGAACATCTTAGCAGCTTACCTTTGCCTACTCTGGCAGAGAGGTGCCTAGTGAACTGGCTCAGTTTCACGGACTTCCTGAAGCAGTTTTGAGTTATTTACCTGCGTAAAGAGCTCTCCCGTAGGATGAGATGTCTCCGTCTTGGAGGAAGTTTATACACAAGAGGCATGTGTGACTCTTTTCACTTGCTCCATGCTAACAGTTTGTGTCTCAGATTAGACTTTAGATTTATAAAGAATTGTTGGAAGTTAAGAATATGGGGACTCTTGGAGTTGGGCTAAAATACTGTTTTTGCATTATGGGATGGTATTTTGCTTCTTTTTTAATTATCAACTTGGTACAACCAAGAGTTACCTCGGGAGAGGGAGTCTCATTATAGGGATTGCCCAGGTTAGATTGTCCTGGGGCCAGTCTGTGGGGGATTGTCTCTAGATTGATTATTTAGGAGAGCCTATCTCACTTCTGCGTAGGCAGTTCTAGGTTTATAAGAAAGCTGTCTAAAGCTGGGCATGAGCCAGGACAGGACACCTAACCTTGTTCTTTACTGGCTTCTGCTTCAAGTTCCTATTTTGCATAAATGCCTTGGCTCTCTTTGATAATGGATCATATCCTGAAAGGTAAAATAAACCCTTTCTTCCCCAAATTGCTTTGCTTATGAATTCTGATTATTCCAGCAACAGAGAGCATACTGGGACAAACAGCCATGAACATTTGGTGGTCAGAGGCAAACTCTCATGTCTTGAATTAGAAATGGGCCCATATAAGCTCGTGTTTAGAGCATGTGTTCCCTACTCAGATTGGTTATTTGGGGAAGAGATGGAACCTACCTGATAGAAGCAGATTAGAAGGGGTAAGCAGTTGAAGAATAGAATCCAGGCCTGGTTAGGGACCTAGCTTCTTTCCCAATCTGCTGAGATATCTTCCACCTCATACTTTCACTGTGTGGATAGGGCTGCCGACTATGCCTTCCTTGGTGTGATAGGAAACTCTCTGAAATTACAAGCCAGAGTAAACATCCCTTCCCTAAGTCAGCATGTGGGTCACACACTTTGAGGGTTGGATGACCCTTTCACTTGAGTGTTATATCAGATATCTTGAATATCAGATATTTACACTATGATTTATAACAATAGCAAAGTTACAGTTATGAAGTAGCAGTGAAGATAATTTTGTGGTTGGAGGTCACCACAACTTGAAGAACCATATTAAAAGGTCCCAGCATTAGGAAGGTTGAGACGCACTGGCTTAAGTTGTTTGTGGGAGGTATTCTGTCATAGAAGTAAAAAGTGACTAAGGTACCTTTAGGAGAGGAACTTCAGACAGTCTCCCCTGCTTTTTCACCCTGAGAAGACAAGGTGGGGAGCATCATCTTTGAGCTAGAAATGGGCCCTTGCCAAACGCTGACTCTATCAGGGACTTGATCTTAGACTTTGCAACCTCAAGAACTATAAGAAATACATTTTTATTATTATAAGCCACCTTATTTGTGACAATTTTTTACAGTATCATGAATAGACCGATACCATAAAATTATTGGAAACAATCAAATGAAATACTGGAAATGAAAATAATTTACAAAAAAACCAAAGTACCATCTCAGATAATGTTAAATATAATTTTGTGAATAAATAATAATAATTATAACTATATAAAATAACTTTACATTATTTATGGAAGACACCTGTATTCATGAGTGATTCAACATGCTCATATTGCACTTTCTCTGTGAAGCCTTTGAGAAACAACCTGAATTCTAACTTCTTTTGTGTATCACAAATAAAGATGGTCAGTCTGTTAATGAAAATCAGTGCTAAAGGTCTTTGAATGTTTCCCCATAATTTAGATATGGGACTGACCATCAACCCAAACAACTCAGTCATTAAATTAATTTAAGAATGGAGATTAAAAGTTACTGGCATGATCTGAATTTTGTAGCCAACCAAAATCTATGTATTGAAATCCAACTTTTATGTGTTAGGATTAAGAGGTGGAATTAGCACTCTTTATGGGGTTGATGTCCTTGTAAAATGGGTCCAAGGACCATGATCTTCCCATTATATGAGGATGTACAGAGGTCCTTTTCATGAGTATCAGGCTCTCACTGAGTACCAAATCTACTGGCACCTGACCTTAGAGCTGTGAACAGTAATTTCTATTGTTGATGGGTTTTCCAGTTTTGATATATTAACCTCAACAGACTTGATCATTTCAAAAACAATTTACTTTCCCCTGCTGTTTGAAGTTACTTGTTGGACTATAATGTTTTCTGAATCATCAAGACACTTTCTTATTTTAAGTGTTCTCCATATTCCCATTACCCACCTCTGCCTGATTTGTAAGTTTTGATAGTGGAGGAAAACAGAGTAATTTCCTTGTGAGTGGACTGAAAAAGCTGTGACGTGTTTGTGATGGTATTTATTTACTCTTTATTTACACAGTATCTTATGTAGTTCAGGTTTACCTTGAACTTGCTATGTACCCTAAGCTTTTCTCGAGCTTAATCCTCCTGCATCAGCCTTGCAAGTGCTAAGTCTTCTGCTTTTAACTTGTTATGGTCCACATCTCTGATCTGATTGGATCCCTCTCTACTGAAGTTAGAGGACACTAGAAGTTAACATCCATGAGTAGAAACAGGATGTGAATTTGTTACTCTACCCTCTGTGAACACTCAGTTTCAATTAATGTTTAAATTGCAAAACACTGACTCGGCATGATGTGAGGCAAACTATGTTTCCTTAGTAATGTAAGCTTTAGTTTGCACATAAAATACCTTACTAAATTCTGATAGTCTCTTTGAGAGTGAAATGCATTTTGTTTTCAGCTTTTCATCATCTTTTTTTTTAAAACAAGAGATGATCAAGCAACCGTTGCCTATGAATAAAAGGGTTTGTATAGAAGATGGAGTGATTAAAAAATAAATAAATAGATAAAGATAAACCATAGGAGCAAGTTCACCAGACAAGCCACCAACCGAGAATGCATTTCAGATGCTAGTGATTCTGCATGGCCCTGGGACTTTAGGCTCAGCCCCACTGTAGTTTGAACACAGAAGACTTTGTCTCATGTAACATTTGATCTTGACACTCACCTTGACAAGAATCTTAGTTACTTCTCTATTACTATGATAAACACCATGACCAAAGCGACTTATAGAAGGGAGAGTTTATTTGGACTTATAGCTTCAGAGAGATAAAAGCTCACAATCATGCCAACAAGCAGGCATGGTATCTGTCTGGAACAGCAAGCTGTTCATATCCTGAACTGCAAGCAAGAAGCCAAGCACGAGCTATGAATGGCACCAAGTTGTTCACTCAAAGACCACCTCCAGTGGTCTTCCCAATAAGACCATGCCTCCCAAGCCTCTACATATAGCACCAGCTGTATACCAAGTATTCAAATGCCCTAGACCATAAGGAGTATCTCATTTAAACCTCCACAGAAGATTCTAGAATCGCCTAGAAGACAAGCATCATGGGGCTGTCTGCAAGGGAGTTTGTACATAGTTAATTGAAGTGTGAAGACCTCACTCTTTAACTTTGAGCGGCACCATTCCTTTGGTACTAGACTGGATAAAAAGGAGACAGTGGGCTGAGCAGAGGAACATTGATTATTCTGAGCTTTCTGACTCCAGGAATGTGACCAGTTACCCACAAACCTCTGCTGCCATGACTTCTTCAAGCATGATGGCTGTCTCCAGGAACTATGAGCTAAAATAAACCACTCCTTTCTGAAGTTGCCTTTTGTTGGTATTTTGTTACAGCAATGAGAAAATCACTAGCATATCCACAAAGCTTCACACACTGGAAGCTTGATTCTTAGTATGGTGGTGGTGGTGGTGGTGGTGGTGGTGGTGGTGGTGGTGGTAGATAGTGGGATCCTGAGAGGTAGGGCCTAGTGTGAAGTCATTCCTAGACCCCTCCATCTTCCTGTCTCACCATGTAATCTCTCTTTTGCACACACTCCTACCATCCATGGGCCATCACCATGAAGTCCTGACCACAGCTGAGTTAGTGCTAGTGCCATGTCTTTGACATTGTTCCTCCAAACCATGCATTCGTCAAACCTCTTTTCTTTATAAAGTATTATCCCTCAGGAACATATTGTAACAGAACATAGGCTAACATAAATCTTTAGGATGAGTGCTTCCTACTCAACATTACTTCATCCAGAGCTGATGCCCAGGCACAGCACAAGTGCAAGTTGACGTTCAGGCCCTGGTTCTGGAGTAATGATGGAGAGTGGGGAATTCTGTTCAACTGTGGCTCCATGACACACTGAGTCTTATATAAGATTCTCTTCCTTGCTTCCTGGGAAGCCTCAGACAAAGCCTTTACTTATGTGACCTCAGTTTTCCCTTCCTGCACACAGAGCTGGGCCTGGGTACTAACAAAGGAACCATTCCTGGTGACCTGACTTTTATGGAGACTGACCATCCATCCCTATGACTTCTCTTTCTTGGAGACTTATGTCAGCCTAAGTTGGTAAGGAGTTCATTTCTGGAAAGAAAAAGATGTTCTTGCTTCAAGAGAAATTTTGACACATCACTTCTGGGTGAAATTCTTTGTCACCTTCCTCAGCCTGTTCCTTGCTTTGGGACAAAAATAGGCTCCTAATTATCTACACACAGCAATTTGTCTCCTCCCCCACTAAGATGTTTGATCTTTTTTAAAACATAAATTCATAGGAAATGTCAAAATTATTCTGACTACAAAGTTGTGACATGATGGTAGTATCTCAGAAACCATTGCCCAGCTAGAGACAGTGTCCACAGAGCCTGCCCTCATCAGTCACAGGAAGAATGAAGAGGTATGGTGCTAACCAGCATCTCAGGTAGGCTCGGGGGAAAGGCCTGGGCTGGCTACAGGCAACTCCTTCTTGGTTTTGAGATTTTTCCCTTTCAGATGGAGTCTGGAATCTCTGCTGATCCTAATGTACGAGATCTATCAGGGGCTCCAGTCAAAATGACCAAGGATAACTGCTTCAGCATACTTACAAGAGGGCTGAAGGCCATGGGGTGTGAACTTAGATGTGGATAAAGTAGATAGATGCAGGACTCCACACTTATCTTCTGCTGGGCCAGGGGAGTGGAGGATAAAGAGTGTTTAAGACAGGCGTAAGACTGGAGTAGGGTGCAGAGTGCACAGGCGTATTTGTTACTGTTCTTGTGTCTGTGACAAAACTCAAGTCAAAAGCACCTTCAGGAAGGAAGCAAAGGGTTTGGAGGTAAAGTCCCTCACAGCAGCAGGAGCTGAGGCCGCCGGCAACAGTGTGTTTGCAAACAGCGCTGCATCCACACTAAGGAAGCATGCTGGTGCTCAGCTCACTTGCTCCCTTTTTATTAATGGTGTCATCCACCACGCAGCCAGGACTACAGCTGAGCCAGCGCTAGTTCCTGGGTTGGTGCTGCCTTTGCTCAGGGTGAGTCTCCCGTTAAGCCAGTCTAGAACGTCACTCACAGACACGCTTAGAGATTTGTCCCCTAAGCCATTGTAGATCCTGTCAAGCTGACAGTTAGTATTAACCATTGTGGTAGCCGTGTAAGTATACAGAGAGGAATTAGGCAGTGGGAACATGAATGGTGGTGGAGCAGAAAGCAGGGTGATGCTGGGGGGGGGGGTCAGAGTCAGTCAAGAATGCTGGGGACAGTGGGAAAGGCTCAAGGCACAACTGACTGGAGTGGCAAAGAGCTGAGAGGGTCATCAGGCCAGGGATTGCTTGAGGCGAGGAAACGGGCTGACTAGCAGGGGACACTTCAGCCTTCAGGGCGACAAGTCTCCTGAAACCCCTCATCCTGCCTCTGGCTGACCTTGTGCAGGGAAGCAGGGAGGGGAGGTAGGAAGAGCCCTTGAAGTCTGATCGTATGACATGTTCCGGGCCGGGAGCTGCTGCTGCTATGCTGATGAATTCTCTTTGTTACTCCTTGGAGGCTTATCATGTGTGTGGCTATCCCAAGAGCTAAAGATGGGCCCAAGGGTGAACACACAGGCCGTGAGAAAAGATGATTTGGGATGCTTTGAGACATGATTGGTCAGGTGGTACCCTTAGTGAGCAGAGTTTTACTGCCAGTAACTGAGTCGATACTGGTCGGTAAGGGAGGAAAAGAGGCCAAGTGGACAGCCTAGTGGCTGAAGTGTTTGCCCTGCCATGAGAGGGCCTGAGTTTAAGCTCCAGGACCCATGTTTCTTTGCTGTTTTGTTTTGTTTTAAAAAGCTGATCACAGTAGCATGTTCCCCAGATCAGGAGAGTTAGAGATAAAAGGAATCCTGGGACAAGTTAGCAAGCTCCAGTCTAATGAGAAACTCTGTCTCAAACAAGCAAGGTGGACAGCTCCTAGGGAAGGACGCATAAGCTACATACACCCCACATACACACCACATGCACGCACACACACACACACACACACACATATACATACCACATCCACACACACCACATACACGCACACTACATACACCATGTACACACACCACATATACACATACCACACCCACACACATACACACCCACATACGAATACCAGACACATACACATACACACACACCACACACACACACATACCTATACACACCACATACACACACATACACACATACATACACATACACACCAGACACACATACATACACATACACACCCCACATACACACCAGACACAGACACACATACACACACCACACACCCACATACTCATACCAGACACACACTCACACGACATACACCACACACACACACACACACACACACACACACACACACACACACACACGGAAGTGCGTTAATTCAGATAATACAGAAATTACATTCAAAAAGACAAGAAGACTAAAATAAAAATCAAACTGCAGGAATGACATCAAGCATCAAGGCGGTCTTTGCTCCACTGCCGAATCTGACCTTCAGCAGTGCTCTCTGGGCGTGGCTATGGTTGCCTGCCAAGTGGTCACTTCTGTCTGTTGTATCTAGTGCTGCTGTATATTTAAGCAGATGGAATCCAAGCAGCAGGTTTTGGGAATCTAGGGACCTCCCAGCATCTCTCTCATCTGGCATCCCTACCACTAGAGAAGGTGTCCACTTCTTGCACCCCCAGCCCCATGTCAGATCTAGGCAGCTGTACCCTATCAGTAGGGGAAAGCTCCAGCTTTGGAAAGAACATAGGCTGGCCAATTGGGCTGGTGTCCTGGTAACTCTGCTTCCCACCAAGACTCGGGGGGGCCCAGAGAGGAGCTGCAGATAGTATTATTGTTATTAACCACTGAACAATACAAATGTCCCTTCAATATTATTACTAGGTACACACTGCTGGAAACCTGACCATTCAAAGAGATGGAGGAGGTAGAAAAACAAAACAGAGCAGAACAAAACAAAATAAAAGCCAGACATGCAGCAAAGTAAACCTCAGCAAGGTAGACTGGATGACTCTTCATTGGAAAGATGAGGAAACAGGGTGAGTGGAAGTAACTTGCCTAAGACCTTGGGGTGCGTAAAAGCAGATGGCCAGAAATCACTCTCTTGCCAAAGCCTCTCTACAATATCCCCATGTGGCCAACGCAGAGGGCTTGTGCTGGTCTAGGGCGCAGGACTCAGGACTTTCGAGTTGGATTGGAGAAGTCAATCTGACAGTGTTCCCCATGCTTCTTGTACTTGAATTCACCCTGTCTCTTGCTTCTGCTTTTCCCTGGGAACTATGGTGACATTCAAGTGTTCCTTTTATCAACAGTGAGGGCCCTGCATGCTCCTTAGGTTTTAATGTGTACTTGGAAGGAACTGAGTGTCTGGTTCTCCAAGGCTACAGCTAGGAGCTTCTAAGGTCTTCAGAGTTACAGGGCCACTCCGGATTATGGGTTCAATTCACACAACCTCAACCCAAAAGATAAGGGCAAGGCCCTGGCCCTGCTGTCTCATGGAGTAGGAGGCTCCCTGGCTCTTGGCCTCTGGTCCCAGGGAGGAAGCATTCGTGCCCAAGTGTGGCTCACCAGTTTAGGGCCGGCTGTGACTTTTGCTGTAGGATCTGAAGCATAAGAATCTCCCATGACACTTTGAGCTGTGAGCCATTTCAGTCATTTCTGATTGGTAAGACTGGAGTTATTCTCATTGGTTGGCTTTGTCTAAACTTCTTTGCTTTCCGGATCTCAATTGCCCTTCTGGGCACCATGAAGGTGATACTGAACATCACTGTGAAGATTAAATATCTACCCGCTGCAGACCCCGGGAGAACAAAAGCCCCAGATGAGGTTGAGCAGAAGGAACCAAAACTTTTTCTTCTGCTGCTGGGGTCTGTCCTACTTGTTTGCCAGACAGTCACTGGATGGGGCAGAAGAGGGGCCAGGAAAACCAAATGAAGACAGCAAGGTGAGAGGAGAGAAAAGTCATCCCAGGCTGGGGTACGCCCTTTTTCTTCCTCGTGTTGTGAACCCCATGTTGTGAAGCAATGGCCCTCCTCTGGCCTCTGTGCCCCCTGGATACAACGAGGGTGTTTGCTTAGGCAATTTTAAAAGCTCTTGCATCTCTGATGTTTAAACATTCTTTAAATGTATTTGTTTCAAAACTCTTGCCAGTACTTCCAGGGGCTAAATCTCCTACCTGGTCAGTTTTGAAATAACGACCAGGGAACCCATTAGTGTGGGCAGCCCCTGGGGGTGAGCATTTTCTGTACTTGGATGCATGCCATTTTTCCAGCATCTCATGTTTTCAAATAATAACTGTTATTTCTGCTACATGGTTCAGTCACAAAGGGTTTGCTGTGCCAAGGTGCCTGGGGCTGGGAGCCGGGCACACAGTTTTGGCAGGTCTCTTCCCTCTGAGAATGTGTCTACACCTGCATGACAATTAACCAAGTAATTTAAGTGAAAACTCCGCCACTTTACACCTCAAATATGCTAATAACTGGGGGGGATGGAATCTGTGGGAGTAGCTGACATTAATTACACGAATAATTGCCTCAGCCCCTTATATTTGAAAACTATCTCACTAAAATGAGGGTTCCCCCCCCTAAACAATGCATGTATTCAAACTTTTCTATAGGGGTAATAGAGACAGGTCATGTAAGGGGCTCCTGGGGTCTGGTGTAACCACATCTCAGGTGCCACTGGCTTCTTCCAGTTTGATCCCGACCATGCCTTCCTCATAACTCTTCTTACCCATGAAATGATGAGGTACCATCTTTTAGAGTTCACAGGGAACCCCAACACATCAGTACCCAGATCCTCAGCTATCCTGAAGAAGCCCATGAGGTTCTGAGGGTGAGGTCCTCCAGGATCACTTGAGGGAAGCTGTTATTTGCTGAGGGCTCCGTACTTCCCACCATCTTACCTGCTAGCGTTTTAGAGCGGCCTGAGGAAGGAGCTGCCTGAAAAGGACTGGCCAAGAAATGTGGCCTACAGAGGGCTTGAAGTTGACCTTCTGTTGACACATTCAGCATCCCTGAGGCTCACAGACAGCTGGGAGGGACTATGGAGAGATGAAAGGTCCTTCCGGCCTAAGCACCTAGTTAAAAGCCCCAAGCATCCCAGAGCTTTCTGGCTTACATCCCCAGAGCAAGACAGATGGATGGGTAAGTGGCAGGGTTGGTCACTGGAGGTGAGTCAAGTCCCCTCTGCTTGTGCCATGTTGGATAAATTGCCACATCTCGGTTCTCACCTCTGACAGGTGTGGATGCTGTACCTCCCAGACAGGGTCTCCATTCTTGCGCTCTGCCCTCTTGAGTCCCAAGGAAGCGACTTGGAGCCAAGCAAGATCAGTACCTGCAACCGGTTCCCAGGTGACCTCTTGTAACCTCTTCTTCCTTAGACAGGTCACCTGACCTGTGACCCTGAGGTGCTGACAGCATCCCACCCTCTGGGGGAAAAAACAGGTCACTCTGCTGAGTTTGTGCAAACAGATAAAGAACAAAGTGGTCCATAAATCATGGCGACAGGGAAAACAAATACTTCTCTCCCTTGGGAAAGGGGCAGGCGGGAATGTGTGAGGGCATTTGGTGCCCAGGCAGGTTCCCTCTGGGCTTTTCCTGCTGCAGTGTCCTCCACTGTGCACCTGGGCAGAGGTGAGAAAGGTAGGAGAGTGCCAGGCAGGGTCAGGAACTCAGTTGCTATGGCAGCAGAACCTCTGGTGAATCAATTGTTCTGCACATCTGAGTCAAGGCATCCGGTAACCCCTTGATCCATTCCTAGAGCTGAGCCTGTACCTGGGGAGAGATGTCTTCTCTAAGGGCACCACTGCTTATTCTACAACCTGTCAGCAAGGAGTGAGCTAGGGTTGGCCTCACAAGGCCTTCATTGGAACGCTCTGGCCTTCAAGAACCACCCGTGGCCTGGTTGCTGATTCACCTGAGAAGAGTCAAAGCTCAGTTACTCCAGTTGTAAAATGAGAAGCCAGTCACCGACCTGCCTACTGCTCTAGCACAGAATGAAAGTGGCAATGTATGAGTGAGGCCTGTAGCAGTGATGCATGCTGGGAGGGATGCTCACTGTTCCCTGACTCTTTCCAGTGGAGTCCAGGAAAGCAATTGAACCTGAAAGCTCCTGTTTGCCTCTTGGTAAAGGATAGTGACAGTGTCTACCCCGTGGAGTTATTTGGAAGACTGACCTAAAGCACACTAGATTTGTACTCGTGTTCCGCAGGAAAAACAACAAAACAAAACAAAACTCTCCCCATCTTTTGAAAACATACCCTCTTAACTCCATCGCTCACTTCTCGGAGATTCTGGAGGTAAGGCGGAGGAGGAGGAGACCCCCACCCTGCCTAGCCCCTGCTTCCTGCTCACTGCTCTGCTCTCCTACAGCATGCCATTCCTTACCATCCAAGCCCAGTCCCCAGTCAGAGCACTGTGCATCCTGGGACTGAGGAGTTCCCTTAGATGTGGGACTTCTGGTCCTGGGGCCATCTAACCAAGCTACGGTCTTCTGAACAGAGAAGGGCTTGTCGCAGGTGTGCATGGCCACTTCCTAGTCCTCGCTCAGGCCTGCTCGGACCATCACATGGGAGACGACAGCACCTCTTACGTTCCTGCCTGTCCCCTTTGCAGTTTGTATGCTATTTGTTTACTTACCTGTGTGTCCTTTTCAGCAGGCAGGGAAGTAGATTTTGTATGTTTTTAAAGTACCCCCTTTCTAAATCACCCCAAGGGGTAGGTGCTATGGTCACCATGATGGTTTGAACAGAAGGAAACAGAATCTCAGAGACAACCCCTTACTTGCCACTCCCACACAGCAGAGCTACCAGGTTAAGCTGGGTAGCCCTATCCCATTTCTAGTATCATTTTTTTCTGTTTTTTTGCTTTTGTTTCTGTCTGTTTTTGTTTCTAGCCTAGCCTAGAACTCCGAGGGTGATAAGCACTTGATAGAGTTTTAGTAAATGAATTGAGGGGTGGGGGTAGGGGTAAGGGAAGCTACAGAATTTGGAGTTGGATTAAAGCAGAGAATAGGCTGAAAGGGTTGTTTTTTAAAGTGAGGATTAAAAAGAAAAGTTTATGGCTGTTGTGTGTTGACAGATGGGGTGCATGGGCCCCTGTGCAAAGCAGGAAGCAGCACTGGCTGCTTGGACAGAGAGAAACGGGGAAAGTGCAAACTTCAAAGCACCAAACAGCTTCTCCGAGACTGTGTCTAAACACGAGAGGCAATTAATCAAGTAATTCCTGCTCCCTTCCCCCCCAACAGCCTCAATTATCTGGTTATTTGAAAACTGCCCATTTTATGGATAATGAGTGTTAATAGGCAACTGTCCGGAAGTAGTTTCTCCCAGGGCTTGCTCCTTGGCATGCAAGGGCTTCCAGACAGCCACTGAGGCTCCGCTGGCTTCTGAGACAGGCCTGCCCGCCTGCCTTCTTCCTCCAGTACTTTCCTTCCTCACTGGGCTGTCGGTGTGAAGGCGGTGTCAAAGCCCCCTGCTCTGTGAATCTGAGCTTCCTTCTAGCCTGCCGTGTTTATTTCTCTTCTCAGCAGTGTCAAGCATGGCCCTTCTGATGGCTACCCTCCCAGCCAGCTTCATCTCTTCAGTCATGCCAGCTTCACCAGGGGGGCAACCAGAGAACTGTGGGAAGAAGAATTGTTTTCCATCCCTCCCTGGCTCTCCTCCAAAACAGAGCTGCCCTTTGGGGAGACTGATGTGAGCTGATAAGCAGTGAGTGTCTCGGGAGGAATTCTTGGCATCAGTTCCATGTGGCTGAGCCCTTTAAAAGGGCGAGCTCCTGGGCTTGGGGCTGTAGCTCAGTGGAAGAGTGCCTGCCTCGCATGCATGAGGCCCTGGGTTTAATTACCAGTACCACAGGGGGAGAAAAGACATCCACGTTCCTGCGAGCCTCACTGAATCTGGCCTGTCGTGAGCATGGCCTACAGAGAAGAAGGCTGAGGCCTAGGGCTTAATGTTGCATGTCTGAAGGACACAGAAGATGAACAGTGAGCAAAGATCTAAACCCAGGGGTCCTGGAGGTCACCAGTGTCGTACTTTTTGACTTAGGAAAGAATAGAACCAGGAAAAAAAAACAAAACAAAACAAAACCGTGAGCTGGGCAGTTCTTGTGAGATCTTGAGCCCCACGGTCGCTTTCCAGATGGCAAAGGTGAAAGTGGAAAGAGGCAGCGCTGGCAGTGGCACCATGAGAAGGCCCACGATGAAGTGACCATGGGAGGGAACACTAAGTATGGTGGCAGGGTTTGGAAGGCCCTCCAGCACCTCCTCTCCCTGACTCCTCCTGCACTCCAGGCCTAGCTCTCACCTCCAGCTCTGATCTGCTTTGCACACAGTCAGGCCCTGCTGGAGTCCTGAGGTAGAGGCTGAGGGTGTGTCCAGCTCCCTTTTAATTATAGTTATCGTACCTGCTGCTCTTTCCCCCCACCCGCCCCGGGCCCCTGGTGAAGCTCTCTGGTTCTGCTCTCTGGATTTAGGGCTAGGGATCTGATTGATTGGAGGATTCTCTGTCGAGGTTGGGTCTGGCCATCTGGAATTCTCACGTGGCCAGCGCTTCAACGCTCCTGCTTCTTGTGGTGGATCCATGGCAGACGCACACCTAAGGACATCATCCTGGCGTCCTTCAGACCTTGCCATCTCTCCACCATTTCCCTTTCAGAGATGTAGCAGCCTTTTTTGCTGGGGAAGTCTACTTACAACCATTCCAAACAGAGAGGACAAGAAACCAAATATCCTACTGGGGTCCAGCTTGGTGAGCCGGCGAGTGTCTGGGGCACACTAACAGAAATTTGGGAAACTCACAGGCAGCCATCCCACTGAAGAGTCTCTTCCTCCTCTAGCAACTGTTTATATTTATAGATCCTTGGGAGGAAGACCCTCATGCATGTCCTCATGAGTAGTCCCCTCCCCCTCCCCTCCTCTTCCCTCCCCTCCACCCCTCTGCCATTCCACCAGACAGTGTTAGTGAGGCCAGTCTTGTGACTCTGAAAACATAACTCTGATTTGACATGACAATAGCCATAGCCTACCCAGAGAACAATAAAGAAGTGATGGGGGTGTCTAGACACAGCCTGGGGGGTGGGGCTGGGGTGGGGGGGCAGTTAGGCAAAAGGCTTCTGAGAAGGTATATGCCCTTCTATTGTCCTTCTTGGGGACAAATTCTACCCAGCTATGAGGCCCATTTCCTGCCTCTTCTACTCTCACCAGTGGACGGTGGATGGTAGACCAGGTCGGGCTTCGGGTGCCCAGCTGATGGAAGTTTCCGGGATTTGACATGGAGTCAGAGCATCCTGTGAGTGCCCTCAGGTGCCAGGCTTCCTCCACCTTGTTAGAGGCTACTCTTGAGCACCTTCCGTATTTGCTTCACAGTCTCTGCCTGCCTTCTCGAAGGCAGAGTCAGTATTTTTATCCTGGAAACTGAGCTCACAGTTCAGGGCTACCCAGTCACTATAATTGTTAAGGGTGAGTGGAAGGGCTAGGAAGAGGGCTCTTGCTCTTGCAGAGGACTCTGGCTCAGTCCTCAGTAGGATGGCTCCTACCATAATTCCAGTTCCAGATGATCCAATGCCTTCTTCTGCTATCCCTAGACAAAATATTCATATGCGTGAAATAAAAGAAGCCAAATTAAAACAGGGAAGCAAACAAAACACATGCACTCATAAAGGTGAAGACTGCTATCCATGATTGTCCTTGAACGCCACATCTTTGTAGTGACACTCACACACCTGCATACACACAGAGAGAGAGAATGTAGAGTTATGTGACCCAAGAGAACACCATCACACATATGCCTGTCCCCAGTTAGACGGTGGATTCTTGTACAGGTCTACCTCCCTGTCATTCCTTTCTAGAGTGATACCCACATAACAGAGTCATGTGGGTGAGGGTGGGGTGGGGAGGCAGGAAGCATGACTTTCTCTGACCAAATCTGTGTCCCCAACCTCAAGGTTGCCGAGATGTCTGCCTTTTTATGAAGATGAGGTATGCTCTGGTATACATATCATACAATTATGCCTTTTCTGCATATTTCCTTAATGCCCCATGCCATATTTCTTTTGGTGCTTATGAAAATGTCAAGTCTCCAAGGTGATGGATACATGACTCTGTGAATAAACAAGGCACTGTTGAGTTGTACATTCTCAGAGGGTGAAATGTATGACATGTCACTTGTAACTCAACAGAGTGATTGAAAATTTGTAATGTTAAAATCCCCGGAGACTTTAACTGCTAATAATAATTAATAACGTTAATCTTTCTAATTTTTCTAACAAGAGTTATTTTTAATAACTCAAGTTCCATTAGCCCCCTATATAACTGGCCTGGAGGTTTACTCTCATCTCATGGGACCCTCACAACTCAGTAGACAGAGCTGTCAACCATGCTGACCATTCCAGGGTGGCATAACGTCTTTGAAGACCTGTATATAGTCCACAGATTATACTGTGATGATATTATAAGGTACGGAATTTGTAGAGAGATTCAGTCATGAGCAATTAGTGGGATTAGTGTCCTTCTAGCTGTGTCCCCATAGTGTTTTCCACCAAGGGAAGTCACCTCAAGAAATCTTCCATGATGAAGAAAGAAAACAATTTATTGTGTGAACCACTGAACCTGCGGTGTTCTTGTGACAGTAGCTCAAACCAACTATGACAATGAGTTATAACTGAGATGGATATATTGTGAGTTTTATTCAATCCAGAGATCAATTCTATGTCAGATGTAAGAATGTTGGATACTCCTTGGGAAAAAAAAAAAAAAAAGACAGGTGGTAAAATGTCATGCAGCAAAAGACCACATGTTCACCAGGCTCTTTTCTAGACATCTCGGAGAAGGTAGACATCTCCAGCCCTATCAAACAGGCACCCCAGGTGATAAACAGGCAGAGATAGGTTCTGTGTGGGGGGGTTTAATTCCACTAACTTCACAGCCAAACTTAAAATAAATGTAGCAGAAGGCAGGAAGGTGACAGCCACTGGACTGTGTCTTTGGCCATGTGACTGGGGAGTGTGAGACTTTTCTCAGAAGAATGAAGTATAGACACTTCACCCGTTTCTGTGTAATTCTTTGAGTATGGATTCGTGTGATTGCACAAGAGTGTGCATGTCACAATTGCTCTGTGTGCTGATATTGAAGAGAAGTCTGCTCTCATCCACCTGATTTTGTGGGTCTTGCTTTCCCTCCCTGCCAACTGGAGTGGCCATGATTGCCCAAGTGATGTCATCCAACCTCACTGATCAATTATTTGGTTTTCTGGCTGAAGTAGGCAAAAGAAGGAAAAGCACAATCCAGTCTCCTTAGGATCTCTCCAGTCAGGAAGTTTGAAATATTACGTGGGAGAAAGCAGAACTGGAGAGGCAAGCTGTGTATTTGCTGGCTCCACGTACAAAAAGCCAGTATCTAGTGTTTGTCTATATGTAAACTATGTATGTGTAAAACACACCATTTTAACCATTTGTGAAGCTTACGATCCAGTGGCGTTAAGTTCTTTCAGGTTGGCTTGGAAGGGCCCCACCAGCCATCTCCATGACTTTTCTGTTCTCATTAGAGGCGAACTCTCACCCCTTCTCTACTCACCCCGCTTTCTGCCTCTATGGATTCAAGGACTTCCGGGATCCTTTGAGTGGGATGGGACGATGCAATCTTTTTCCTTCTGTGTCTAGCTTATTGCATGTAAGCCCTTGTCTTCCAAAGCCACTTGCATAGCATATAGCAGAATTCTTATCCCTCTGGGCACTGACTCTTACTCTATTGCATGTATAGGTCACATGTGTAGATTACCAGGACATGTCTGGAACTGTGGTATGTGCTGAGCAAACCCAGGGGACTGATGAAGAAAATGTCTTTGGACTTGATGTGCCAGGGTCGGGGGATACTCAGGGGAGCTCCACCCACTCAGAAGAGCAGGGTTGGGGGGATATCGGAAGGATGTGAGAGGTATGACTGGGAGGGGGCGGTGAGCGGGATGTAAAGTGAATAAGAATAATAATGAAAAGATATTGTCGTTGTTGTCCCAGGGAGCCCTGGTTCCTGGGAAATAGTTAAGTCAGCACAGTACTGTGTGACAGCAACAGTGGCTGGAGGAAGGACACGCCCTGAGAGTTGCTCTCGTCAGGGACTTGGGAGGTGACCTACTGGCACTCTCTCGTAAACTGTTCATTTTTCTATGTGTGTCTTGAACAGATGGACAGAACAGTGAGCTGACTGAGTGTCCACTCCCTTTCTGTCACTAGGGGCTCCTTGTTTCTTTTCTGTTTTGTGCCATGTTGTCTATGCTGCAACACCACCCACCATCTCACTAGTACTTGTGTGTGTGTATGCATGTGTATGTTCTGTGTATGTATATGTGTGTACATGTGTGTGCATGTGTATGTGTTTGCATATATATATATATATATACAAAGATGTGTATTCATGTGTGTGCACATGTGTGTATGTGTGCATGTGTGTTTGCATGTGTGCACATCTGTGTGCATGTGTTGTGCTTGCATATATATACAATGATGTATATTCACATGTGTGTACATGTATGTGCTCATTTATGTGCATGTGTATGTGTTTGCATATATGTGTGTGTTTGTGTGTGTGCATGTGTGTATATTTGCAAGTACACATGTGTGGGCTCTGTCATTGCTCTGTCAACTTAATTCCTTTTTGTTTGAGACTATTGATCAATTTCACCCAATTCAATTTCTCCTGTCTCTTTTCTCCCTCCCTCTTCCTCCCTGCCTCTGTCTGTTTGGTGATTGGTGAGCAGGGAGATGCAAGTGTTCTGGGTGCCTCCTCCTTGTTGGTTAGCAGTGACCCTGAGAGCATGGCCCAGATTCCTCAAGTTTCCAGGGTTTTCCTTAGTCTGTTCTTTTTTTCCCCTTTAGATTTGTCACTTCTTTAAAAGAAGTCTCTTAGCTTCTTAGCTCAGTAGAGATTTCATCTCTGATAGGGGAGTATTTTATTCTATTTATTGATATTGAGAATATTAATTGTGGTTTATAATGAATAGGGACTTTTGAAGGGTCTCATCCTCCACAGGACACTGTAACTTGGCACCCAAGGCTACCATCTCTCCAAGGAACATGTAGGCAGGACACAGCTCATTGGCATGACCCTTCAGCAGACTCTTCCATCGCTGCCAGGGCCTGCACATCAAACCAAAGACATGCACTACTGCGTTTCTTCACTGGCTGCTTCAAAGCTTTGCTCTGCGTCTGTTTAGGATTGTGTGTATTTCTTGTTCTCTGATGTTCCAGTGTGAGAAAAGGCACAACATGTGTGAGTCATAGTCCTGCTACTTGAGTGGCATCAGTGATGCAGAGATAGTGTCATGAAAAGGTGTGAGAGACCCATGGCGTATACTGTTCATAGTAGGGTTACTGGCTAAAGAGCTGAAGAGAAGGGTGATTTATAGACCAGGTAGTACTTGGGGTGAGCCTAGCATAGAGAGGGTGGATTGGCCAGAAACTGAATGGTATAGCCTTCTCCATCTTCAGTGCTACAGCTAAGGAACAACCTGGCAACAGAGGTCAGTCTTGAATTCCAACCTCCACAGTCAATGTTTGTCTTGGGGCAATGTGGAGCGATTAAGAATGATGGAGTGGGGGTGATGGAGAGGGGACAGCGGTGTCATGGGGTTTCACAGTATGCATATACTTTTGAGGTGTCAGACTGAAGGAGGAGAGGCCCAAGAGAGAGGCTCTTATGATAGAGCCGATGTGATAGTGAGAATAGAAGGAACTAGGGAGGCGTGGGTGGCTGGCTTACTTCCAAGTATATCCACGGGTAGAGGAATGGGTACAAAATATTCCTTCCCTGATCAGACAGTTGCCAGGGGAGAATGTCCCGCTCCCAGACCTATGTTTATTGTTCTCTGTCACAGTATATGTTCAGTTACACAGTGCATCAAACTGCACCCACCTCAAAGTCTGCCCTAGAGGCCAATGTCTGCCTGTGACTGCATAGCCTGAGACACCCAGTCCTCAGCTGGCCAGCAGAAGAGACCCAGCTAGCTTGCAAGGCTCAGCTGCAACACAGGCATGCATGTTGTGGAGGAGAGGCACAAAGCAGAGAAACCAGCACATTGTAGGAAGTGGGAAGATGGAGCTGCACACCTCCACTTTACCTCAGTGTAGCCTGCTGGTTAGCTACCCAGCCTCTGGATCTGAGACACTGAAGTTAGTAAGACTTTGATAACACACAAGATGCCAGAAGGAGGTTGTTCAAGGTTGACGACCTTGCTGAAAACTGAACCATGGCCTTCGAGATTTGGGTTACAGTCTTTCCTAGCCCTTTAGGATTGGACACAGGCAATGAGAGGAAGGTGACAGGGTTGGCCATGAAACTCTGGCTAAGTGCTGGTAGGGCGCCATGGAAGCCTGCCTTGGAAGTTGAGTCAATCCTAGAAGCCACATCCAGGCTCCAAACGGATCCACATGACGCTTAGGCAGCTCTGTGCCTATGTGCTGACTGGTGTCCCTGGGTCTGTGTGAGGTGTGAAATTTGTAAGATCAGCTTCCAATGGTCAGAAAAAAAGTGCCTGTCTCAGGGGTATTGGGAGGAGTAGGTATGTGGGATGAATCATAGAGAAACCACTTGAAACGTCCACTTGTCCAGAGATGCCTAGAGAGAATTTGGGGTACAGAATCCCCAAAGTCAGAAACCCAGGCTCCTCCTTGACTCTGGCAGTCCAAGGAAAGCGCAGGTTCATCCGTGAATTGTTGATTCAAGCATCAGGAATGGAGCACACGTGCTGGGAAGATGGTGTAGCTATGTTTGCTCCACAAGCATGAGGGACCAAGCTTAATCCCCAGCTCCCATGTAAAGGCAAGTGTGGTGGTGCATGCCTGTAATCCCATCACAGGGGAAACAGATATAGCAGAATCCTGGGGATTCGCTGGCCAGCCAGGGCTGATCTAGTTCCAGTGAGAGCTCTTGTCTCAGAACTTAAGGTGGAGTGTGATTGAGAAAGACATCTGAGGTCAACCTCTGGCCTACACACACATACACACACACACACTCATACACACACACACAGGCACACTCATAAGCACACACATGTGCATGCACAGGCACACACACTGTGCATGGGCATATATTCACATACACAGATACAAACATACATATATTCATATAAACCATGAACAAATTGTACCCTGTCCCAGGTACCATGTACTACAGAGGACAAAGCAGATGGGATCTGCCTCCCTGAAAGCCATTAGGCAGGCAAGAATCCACACTCATGCTTGAGAGATGTGAACAGATGGAGACCTTCCCAACATACTAGACTACTCATGGTCTTCCCAGGGTATCCTGGGACAATCACCTTCCCAAGGAAGACAAATGGCTATGAGCTCAAGTTCAAAGACTGGAGGAACAACGGAGTAGATGTGACGCTGGCATCCCAGAGCCATGTGTCCTTCCTCAAGGAACAGGATGACCATGTTAAGTCAAGTAGAACCACTTTGTAAACTAAACTGTACTCACTGCAATGTGGCTCTTATCGTGAGGGAAAGAAACCAGGGGTGAGTTGGTCTGAAGGTGCGCTGATGTGGAAATCCTCTACTAGGTGTGTCCAGGCCTGACGGTTGGGGCAATGTCCTCTGCTTCTTCCACCCAAGTGCATGCCACGGCTACTTCCTCTGATCTTCTGGTATGTTTGTTTTGAAAACCAAAGGAGTAAGCTTGTAGCAATGAAGATGAGCATACCCTCTGGGTACAGGCAAGGCTTCCAGACCCCTCTGCACACAGGAATTCATCCTGTCACCTCTTGTGTACCATCTATAACCCTAAAAGACTGCGCTGTCATCTTATCTTGGAATGGAGGTTTTAGCAGTCCCTTCATTAAGCCCAGAGAACAAAGGCAGCCCTGCGAGAATCTCCCTACATCCAAACAGCCTGTCACCCTGAGTGTGAGACTGCGGCTGTCCAGAGAGGCTGGGCACTGTTTACAGATGAAGGAGATAACCATGGAGGAAGGTCACAGGATGTCTTCTGTCCACCTTGAGGAGGGGGAAGGGAGTCCCCTGACCACCCCGATGTTCCAGCTGTCCTGGAGGCCCTTCTCAAGTTTCTCACAGAGGAATTCAGTGGGGCCAGTGGTGGAAGAGGAGGGAGGGGTAAAGAAGGAGCCCCCCCCCCAAAAAAAAATCAAACACTGAAAAAGTAAGTCTTTCTAGGTGTGTCCATAGATGCTACAGGGACATAGGAAGTGGGAATAGTGGCAACAGAGTCTCAGGTTCAATTGCCCTCTCTGAATAAAAATGTACAGATTCCTGCCCCAAACTTGCTCCCCAAAAAGGGGTTCTCTCTGTAAGTATCAGAGACACAGAAGATCCAGTTAAACACCATTAGTGACGGGAGGAGACTCATCTCTCCCAGATAGCCTGTTCTTTGTCAGGTAAGCATAAGAATGAATCATAACCAGGGCAGAGCTGGAGCTTGGTGATGTGTTAAGTCACTCGGCAGAGTCAAGAACTTCCTAGTGGCTGTGTGGCTATCATTCTCACTACCGCTGATGATGACAATGGTCGCTACTAATCAAAGACTGCCTGTGTTCCTCACCATGCCTTCGCACCCAAGGGGCTCTTGCCTTATCCTAACCATCTGTGAGATGGGTGTATAAGTTCATCTCCCCGTGTTGGGTGGACGCCCATAATGGTTGTACTCTTAACAAGGTTCCTGTTCAGCGGTCAAGAATGAGTTGGGGGTTGAAACATGAAGAGAGCTTTGAAACACCATGAGGTCAACAGGTATGGAACTGGGCACAGACATGGTAGTGATGAGCTAGCATTTGAGAGTCACTGTGGTAGTGCGAGTATGTGGAACTAAGATCTCCCGGAGTCTCCACTGTGGAAGATTGGATCTTACAAGCATTTTTTGGCCCCAGCTCGTATTTGGGAGCTGCCAAAGGGAGGACAATGATATGTCACAAGTAATTACTGCTTCCCTTGGTCCTACATTGGCACTGCTCAACACTTCCTGGCGTCCATTATCCTTGCAGCAAGACAGCTCCTGTGCCTAAGCACAAGGCTATTAGACATATGGCCCTTTCCTTAATCAAAAATGCCTGTCTGCCATCACCTTTGGGTGCACTCTTAAGCAGACCTCAGATTCCTGCAGGGTGATCTGATGGCTAACACTCCTGTGGGGGCTCATCCTAGTCTCCCCAGCTTGTCCTGGCCCTGCCTTTAGGGAGTCCCAGGCCTTATCAGGACCTCCCAGTGCTGATAGCATGGGAACCAGGAGAGTCTAGGCCAGCACCCTCAGGTCTCAGCTCCCCATTCTGCTTTCCATGAAATTTTTCACACAGGGCTGGCAGGACTGCTCTTGCAAATCCAGCTCCAGTGACACAACACCCCCTGGGACTGTCCCGGTTACTCATCTCTCCTTTCGTCTCCAACACATGAGCCAACTGGCCATTCACAGTTTGCTCCTGAGGAGCAGCTGCTCCCATTTTCTGCTGATGGAACCCTGTGCTCTGTTCTTAAAGACAAACCTGGAACACCAGTGCCAGCCCTACTTGGCCTAACAATACACAGAAATGCACACCACATACAATACAATACAATACAATACAATACAATACAATACAATACAATACAATACAATACAATACAATACAATACAATTCAGCACACATACATACACACTACAAACCACACATAGCACACAATATTCCATATGTATGATATACACAACACACAAAATGCATACAACAGAAGTGCATTATGTATAATACACACAATACATACAACACTCAAATCATGACACATGTATAACATATACTGTACTAGTGAGGGTTATCATTGCTGTAATGAAACACCATAACCAAAGCAACTTGGGGAGAAAAGAATTTATTTGGCTTATGCTTCCAAATCACTGTTCATCATTGGAGGAAACCGGGACAGGAAATTAAACAGGGCGGGAACCTGGAGGCAGGAGCTGATGCACAGGCCATGGAGGGATGCTGCTTCCTGACTTGCTCCTCATGGCTTGCTCAGCATGCCTTCTTCTAGAACCCAGGACCACCAGCCTAAGAGTGGAAGCACCTGAGGGTGCTCTGCCCTCTCCCATCAATTGCTAATTAAGAAAATACCCTACAGGCTTTCCTACAGCCCAGGCTTAAGAAGGCATTTCCTCAATTGGGGCTCCTTCCTCTCTGATAACTCTATCAAATTGACACAAAACTATCCAGAACAAATACCATATATGTGCCATATATATCACATATGACACACACAAATAAATCCTTTTCTCCCCAAGTTGCTTTGGTTATGGTGTTTCATGTAACACAGAACACATTCAATTTATCACATACAATACATGTAGTACCAGTCACATATAACACACACAACATGTTCAACACAATACAAAACATAATATATAGTCGGGCGTGGTGGCACACGCCTTTAATCCCAGCACTCGGGAGGCAGAGGCAGACCAATTTCTGAGTTCAAGGCCAGCTTGGTCTACAGAGTGAGTTCCAGGACAGCCAGGGCTACACAGAGAAACCCTGTCTCAAAAACCAAAACAAAAAAAAAACAAAAACAAACAAACAAACAAAAAAACCCATATAATATATGCAACATAGCCATATAACATGCAGTGGATCACACACAATGCATATAATGTATATTGTACATGATACATCAATTTACAGTGCACAAAACACATAATACCAATAACATGTAACATACAGCATAGCCATATAACACATGAATTATATGTAATGTGTAATATGTACAACGTATGCCCAGTACATACAACATACAAGTGACACATGATGTATACGATGCACATGCCTCACAACATAGGCAATACTCATCACATGAGACCTATACAATACCCACCATGTTCACACTATATATGTAACACAGTTCATACAACATACACCTTATATATACAGCATGCTTGTGTGACACACAGTAAAAACAACATGCATGAGGCAAATAACATGAGAAGACATGAAACACCCAGTTTCTTGTAACACGTGCATAATATGCACATGTTACACAGCACACATGGAATGTACATCACACATGACATGTACAATGCTCACCACATGCATGATACACAATACATTCAAAATGTGCAATCCATGCAATCCATACTCAATATATACAACATGTGAATGTGATAAACTGCACATATACAATGCATGGCAGAGGATGCAAATAACACACATCATATGTGTTCCATATGAAATTCATAACTCACAATGTATAGTGTACATATAGACATTCCCTGTACACACCTATACCAATCACAGCCACTTCCTACTTCCAATCCCACTTTTCTCAAGTTTTGCACCAAGACAGGTAATGAGCTTGGGGCTAGAGAAAAGTTCAACCAAGTTCTGGACTCTAATGACAATGACTCTCTTTGAGACCCTAGCCATGTCACCTGACCTCTCTGTCCCGTATCAACATGCTGCACAAGTGATTCTAGCAGCTCCTCTGGAAGCTCAGGAGGGCCCAGGGAAAAAGATGTAATGCCCACAGGGCCACTCCACTAGGGACTTGCTCCTAGGAGATACAGAGGCACACCCTAAAGAAGGAAGGATACCCTGTCCTGGAAAGTGGCTGGTGTCAACCCTAAGGCCTATCACTGCCAGCAGCTGAGAATGGAACCTTCTTCCACCTACAAATTTCACATCACAAGACCAGCACTGACAACCTGAGGGCTGACAGGGCACCAGCCCCACCTTTCTGCCTCAGTGGCTCCCTGTGGGCAGGATGCTAGCATGTGAGCGGCCTTAGCAGTCATTCTGGGCATTGCAGTGCTCCCATATAGGGGGAGGGGCTGGTCTGTGCTCCCAGGTGAGGGGAGAGGTTGGTCTGTGCTCCCATATATGGAGAGAGGCTGGTCTGTGCTCCCAGGTGAGGGGAGAGTCTAGTGGTCTGTGCGCCCAGGTGAGGGGGGAGGCTGGTCTGTGCTCCCATATAGGGAGAGAGGCTGGTCTGTGCTCCCAGGTGAGGGGAGAGTCTAGTGGTCTGTGCTCCCAGGTGAGGGGAGAGGCTACACAGCCTCAAGCTGTAGCTCCTGGCTCTGGCCCAAGGCCCTTCACTTGAAAAAGGGGAAGCCCAGCACCTCTGTCATCTCATTTGGATGCCTAAGGTGTTAGATGATGAAGATACTAACAGGCTTTGGAGAAGACAGGGAGCCAGAGGGGAGCAGGCATGAGGTACACTGGGCTCTGCGGTGTTTTCTAATGAAAAGGCATTGATTTACCTTTTCTGCCTCTGCTTAAGTGAACCAAAATCAAACCACACTTTTCCCTCTAAACATACACACACACACACACACACACACACACACACACACAAACAGTCACACAGCCACCCTAGCAAGACCACAGGATCCACTTCTTCAGAAGGGACAACTGCTGCCTGGTACCAAAAGTATTGGAAAGGTATGGAGCAAAGAGTTTGAAAACTGGATTGAGGAATCTGACTAGGAGGCACAGCTCTGCCTGGATGTTTTTAAATGGAGATTTAAGTTTCAGCCCAAGGTTGAATCCATACTGATTACAAAATAACTGCCTTCAAACCGGGACAAAGCCAAAATAACGGTGTGGGTTTTCTGCCTCTAGCTCTGCTATTGGTCTGTTGAATGACTTTGGGTTAATTCTTCTGTCTTGCTGAATCCATTTTCTTTATGTGTGAAGTGCACACCATGTTCATACCTGAATACTGGCAGATGACAGGCAACCAAATGGATGATGAGTCTAACAATATGGAGAATATAGTGGGTATCTTAGATGGACTCAAGGAGTAGCTAAACACGAAGCTACACATTCAGCAGTCCCTGGTACAGATGGAATGACTCAGAAAGAGCTCTTCTGCATTCTGCTGTTTTATTTAACAAGTAGAATTTCTTTTAATAAATAATAATTCTTTTAAATCCATAATTATACCCATTTTACAGATGATGAAATTGGGGTACAGATAGATTGAGAATTTTTCCACAGCTATGCCACTTGTCAACAATGGAGCCTAGGCTCACATCTAGGCATTCTGCTTTTGACCCCCTCAGCGCTGCTGCCATCATAAAGTTTATCTGTGAGCCGATTCACCTCTTCCACCAGACTGCAAGCCCTTAGAGACGAGGGCTCAGATGATTTATCTTTGATTCTTGCAGGCTTCACACAAAGACTGGCCCGGAATAAGTGCCTAGAGGATGTATTTGTTCAACAAATGGATCAATGAGCACGGTCAATGGAGACTTTCACCCTCTCTGGGTTTTCAAGTTCAACAGTCGGTGAAGGAAATCAGACATCTTTTTTTCATCTGTCCTTTTTTGGGACGGGCTTCCTGGTGTCCCTGCTTGTCCACATCACAGCAGTATGAGCCCAGGTTCCAGGATTTATTTTGCCTCTTTCTCTGTGTCTCTTCTCCTGGGGTTGGGGAGGGAGAGGAGGGCCCATCAGTGAGGAAGACACATGGAGGACATGGTGTCTGTGCTGAGTAATAAAGAATGAGCAGGGGTATCAGGAAGCTCCTGTCAGCCTCCTTTTCACGAGGAGATAATACCGCCAATGTCTACATTCTAGGGGCTCCTGCCCTGGACAGTTTTGTTTTTATCTTTTTCCTGTCTGTGCAGACACAGACTCTCCATTCAACTCAGTCTCCCGCTGGTCATCTATCATCCATCTATTCATCAACCCATCCATCAATCCATCCATCATCCATCCATCCATCCGTCTAACCATCATCTCACCATCTACCTATTCATCAACCTATCTATTATCCATTCATCATCTGGCTGTCCATCTCCCCTTCATCCAACTTCCCATCTCCCCAGAGAGTATTTACAGAGTGAAGGCATGGATGTGGTGCATCCCAGAGGCACACTGAGGTCGACAGAAGAAGGCTCCAGACACAAAATGCAATGTCCACAGTGAGACGCCAAATTCCCAGGTACTCTATAGCCAGTTTGCAGAATTCCTGAGTTCCTGGCCTGTGTGATATCTTAAACACACCCACTGAGCAAACGCAGGATTGGGCTGCATGGTTGACAAGGAATTGGGAGAGATTGTGATCTTATATATTCTCATAGAAGGGCTACTTTGGGGATCTGAGTGTTAGGGACACTCAGTATCCAATATCCTGAGACCTTTGCATCAGTCACTCAGAAAATAACTCCTTCTGATGAATATAAGCTGGGCCTAGAAATGACTCTTCCTTTCTGTCCAGCCCACGCCCCGGCTGACATGGCTTCTTCCTAGCCAGAGGCTGTGGTCTACATTTTTCTTCGCCAGCAGTCTGTGCCCAACTCACCACATACACAGACCCCTTGTTCCTGGAATCTGGGCGGCTGCTTGGAGCCACTGCTGGAAATGGCCTCCCAACAGATGTGCCTTTAATTTGTTTCCGGGTCACTGGCCCCTGTGCCCCAAGGAGGCTGCCTCCCAGGCAGGAGGCCCCAAAATAGCTGTATATGTGTGTCCCTGGATGGGGTTATCCATCACTGCCCGGCCTCTGCCCCCGGATGCCTCTCTCTGGTGGCTGGCTCTAATCGGACCACTTGTCGTGGGGTAGGGAAGCTGGTTCTGTCCCCTCAGGTTATGGCCCCTCAAAGGGCCAATTGTAACCACATGGAAGGGGGAGTCTGCCCTGTTCCTGGGTCAGCAGAGAGCCCTTCTTACAAGGAAGCGGAAAGATTTGTAGAGGTCCTACCATGCAGGCTCTGTGTAGCTCATGATGACAATCTTTTTCATATTCTCTGCTGCGTTTGTTTGTTTGTTTGAGATACTTTTCTTTAAAGTGTGTGTATGTTTGTGTTCTGTGTATGGGTATGTACACATGAGTGTGGATACCTGAGCAGTCCAGAAGAGGGCGACAAATCCCAGTGAGCTAGAGTGAGAGACAGCTACAAGCTATCCAATACCAAATGCTGGGAATTGAAGTGAAGTGAGGTCCTCTGTGAGAGTAGTTAATGCCCTTAACCACTGAGCCATCTCTCCAGCCTACTAGTCCGTTTCCTATTAGTGTAGGCCATGGGCACCTGCAACATGTCAGGCAGGGTACCACACCCTTCCTCTGCATCATGGCCAGCTCTCTAGTTTTCTGGGAAATCCTGTAAGAGTGTCTCATCTTTTATCCTACCCAAGGGGACACAGTCTCAAGGAGTCCATATTCCCCAACTGGAAAAAGAAGGAACAAGATAAAGGTCGATGTGACTAAAATAGGGGCTCCTCAGAATGACACGATTTCCGTGGCTTCTCCCAAAGCACCAGAGGATGCACAGGGTAGGCATTTTCTAAATCTGAATTTTTCTTCTCAGTCTCTTTGTCTGAAATGAGGTCAGTGCACAATAAAACCATCCAATGGGAGTGTGTGAAGGTTAAATATGGCAACTCAGTCTGGGAAGATGACTAGTAGTAGAACTGCTGTTCAAGCACAAGAAGTTGAGTTTTAGTTTCAGAATTCATGGGTGGGGGGGAAGCCCAGCAACATATGTTTGTAATCCCCACACTGGGGAAACAAAGACATCAGGATAACTGGGACTCCCTGGCCAGCCATTTTAGTCTAATCAGGGAGCCCCAGGTTTTAGTGAGAGACCCAGGCTCCAGTTTGTCCCCCCAAACAAGGTAGATAGCCCTCAAGGAACAACATCCCAGGCAGTCCTCTGGCCCCCAGACATATGTACCTACATGAGCATGTACACTTGCATACATGAGTACATCCATTCGGACATAAAAAATAAAATAAAACACATAGATATGGGAACGCACGTAGTGCCTTAGCTGAACGATATGCACATAGGAAAGGCTCAGTGGGCAGAGTGCGTGAATGGCAGGACTCAGTGGCCAGTTTACAAGACACACGGGGGCCAACAGGCACACTTACACTGTAGAGGCCCAGAGACGGCACTGTGACCCGACCCTTCATCTCAGAAGGGAACAAAACACAGAGCCAGGCAGATCTGTGTCATTCCAACAAGCCGGGGAGAGCATGTCGAAGAGAATACCTCCAGATGTGCTCGGCAGATCAAAAGCACAGCTCCAATCATGCCATCAACACCTCTCCACGGTGGATGGTAGACGGCTGAGCTCGGTCTTGCCTATCATGTCAATTATGAAGTCTTTATCTTGGTGCCTGAAGACCTTTATAATTTGGACTCAATGTGAATAACCAGCTTCACTTCCACGCGCCCCCACCCCTTGGCTTACCGCCTTACAAGCTGAAATGTCACATTTATCAGCTTTTGTTCAGGTGTTTTCTGAGCTTGAGCTAGCCATTCACAGATGTATCCACCTCCCACCCTCCACCCCCGGGTGCCACATGCTCCCCCACCACCACCACACGCCCTTTTGCCTTCCTCTCTCCCTTCCTCCCGATTCTGTTTTGCAAACCTCATTCTGTTTCCCAGGAAAGATGCCCTTTCCATACCTCGTCGACATCCTAGGGTCATCGACATCTCTCCTCCTCTGTGTTTACAAATTATTTATTGTTTAACTTATATCCTAAATCGTGTACCAGGTTTGCAGTCCAAGTCTGGGGCACTGCCTGGTTTTGTCAATAAAGTTTTATTAGGACACAGACAGGCGTCCCTGTTTGCCTAGTATCTACAGCTGTCCGCGCGTGACTGCACACTTGCTTCTGAAGTCACACGTTGGCCCAATCCTACAGCATTTAATCTTTCTTGCTTTAATGAGAAAGCTTCCAGACACTAAGTCTATCCAAGTCACTCTGTATGTGCTCTCATGCCCATTCCACTGACACAATGCCAGCTGAAGCACCACGCGGCGTTTTCCTCTGCCTGCAGGTTGGTCCTGGTCTTGATGCAGGGCAGGATCAGACACTTTGAAGAGTGACCTGTCATTACCTTTTATCCCCAGCATCACCTAATGCCCATTAAAGAGAATGCTTCCTCCTGAAGTGCCAGCTGGCTACCTGCTGCTGAACTGCTGGGAAACTGTAGCCAACTCCATCTTCCTTCTTTCCTTCCTTCTCTCTCTTGTCCCAGACTCCAGGGCACGGGGACAAAAAGGGCAATAGACAGAGACCCGCTGTCACACAGCTCCTAGCTCAGTATCAGGTGTTAAGACACACAAGTACAGTCAGCACGTGTCATGCTCAGATTCTGTTTTGGTGAGTGTGCCTCCTGAATAATTATATTCATCACTCCCACACCATAGGCCAGAGCGTACATATATACATATACATAGATATTTGTGAACATATCTACACTGGTGACAAATCCAAATTATCAAATGTGCCTGTCACCAGTCAAGGTCACCAGTGTGAACTCTGGCTTCTTTCCAGCTCTCATACTGCAGTCTGTGTAGGGATATATATGTTTATACTTCTCCTTGGGTGTTTAGAAATGGACTCTAAGCACTTGCTGAAACGTCCCCCATAGTTCCTAAGCACAGGAGTTGTACAGTGCCCTATGGGGAAAATGCTGCTGTTAGACAGTTCTTCCTTCAGATACGTGCTGTTGGCTGCAGTTCAGTGTGAGCCAACATCTACAACATACCTTATCTTTTCCCAAGAACACGCATCAGACAATAATATGCATTTCGGGTTGATTAGACATTGACAGGAACCTCACAGTATTCTAGTCATGTGTCACCCAAGGAGCTGCTGCGGGTATAGTTGGCAGCGTCTTGAACAACAATGACAATGAGCTGTTCAGTCACTTCCCAGCAAAGTGTGAAGCCTTCAGGAGACACCAGGACTCCAAATAATTTAAAAGAGTTGATGTTTCACCTCCCATGATTAATTGAGCCCTGCCCCTTTCTTCCCAATACAGCAATGGAGCTGGGTTTGGAGACTCTAGAAAGATGAATCAGAGAAGGTCCTGCATACCAAGAGCAGCCACCGGCTAGCTGTCTGAAGTTCTTTGGAGCCCGGAGTGTCTTCCTCCCTACCCCCCCCCCATTGTCTTTGGCTGCACAGTCAGGAAGCAGGATCAGATGGTAGGCATTCACCAACACTGAAACTCTTACTGGTTGTGACTCATTGAAATTCAAGAAAAAAGATGCAAATCTTCTAATTCCAGGTATAATTTGTGGAGTGTTTCTAAACACTAAATCTGGTTCAAAGATCACCCAGGTCTTCATTCTTATACCAATCCTCTGATTTTTAGATGTCACAAACATTTACTGAGTAGCTATGATACGCCATAAAAAAAGAATAACTTTCACCTATTTTTTTTACATTACAGCAAAATGAAACAAAGGACTTTATCTGACCAGTAATATTCTAAAGTGCTGTATTGACTATCTTGGCAATAATTTTTGTGAGGTAGTTATTACAATTAGCTTATTTCACATGTAGGGAAACTGAGGCCTGTGGTTGAATACATTGTTCCAAGTTGGCATGGCTGGTGAGTGGGCACCATGGAATTCTGGCCTCTGTCCTTGTCAAACACCTAACGACCTTGCCGTCCATGTTCTATTCAGCTTGCTTCCATTTCTAAGCCTCATTTCTCAGTGATTGACAGCAGATTCATCCCTTGGAAGTAGTTAGTAATGTCAAGTCCCGGGCTGGTTTCCAGATCTACTGAGCAAGATGTGCATTTTCACAAGAAATACACACACACACGGAGAGACTCACCTGTACCTATGTCTGAACCATATCATGGAGACCACATGACCTTCCTCTGGCTGATAAGGAAGCCAAGCTAGCTGGATCAAATAGACTGCCGAGACCTCCTGGGAAGAAACGAAGAAGTGGAGACCTGGATCCAATATACGGGTGCCAAACCACAAGCATCGTCCACAGCGCTCATGGCCTTTAAGGAAAGAGGTAAGTATTGAGTTCCAGGGTCCAGTTCACAGTCGAGTACTTGTGAGAGGATGTGCTCCAAGAGACGGGTTAGTGTATACTGCTGACCTGCAGCAAACATCTCTGCTAGCACAGAACCCTAGTGCTAGGTCACAAAACTCACCCACCCTGTCAGGCATTGGAAAGCCAAGAAGAGACCCGGGGTCTATCTAGTAGACAGTTTCACCAGACGTGACCAGTGACAGACAAGAGGGGGATGAAGAGTGGTGGCTGCTGTGTGCTTCAGACCAGGAGCAAGCACATGAAGAATCTGAATGCCTCCCACACAGGCCAGCCTTTTAACTGTGTAAAGTTCCCCCAGAAGGCAGAGCTCTCAGAGGCACGCTGAGCTCTGTGGCCTCTTGCCTAGGGACCATCTGCTTGCATCTTTTAGCCTGCGTACCCTCCAGGACTAGGAAACTCCTTTCGTCCTATTGCAAGCTGACCTTGTATCTAATGTTTAAAACCCCAGAACCAGAAAAGCGTTCTGGGAGACTATTCCACTGCAGTTTCTAGACTCTGCCTTGGAGACACAGCTAAAGTCACAAAGCCACATGATCGTTCTTCAAATATGGGGGAGGTAGTGTCAGAGCCAGGCAGGAGGGCTGGGCACAAACCATTTAACCTTGGGTGATGTTCATGAAAGAGGGTCTTGGTGGTTGAGTAGAACGTGTGGTGTCTGTGAACCCCCAGGTAGCCTTGCTGATGAGCACCTAGGAGGGAGGAGCCAGGTAGAAGGCAGATAGTTGTTGGCTGTATGTACTTTTTTTTTAATTAATTAATTTATTTATTTATTATTATTTTCTTTATTTACATTTCAAATGCTATCGCGAAAGTTCCCTATACCCCCCGCCCCTGCTCCCCTACCCACCCACTCCCACTACTTGGCCCTGGCCTTCCCCTGTGCTGGGTCATATAAAG
>NC_034596.1:11703935-11707121 GCF_900095145.1 Mus pahari | reverse complement strand
CTTGCTGGCATGTGCATTAGTATCTGGGTTTGGTGGCTGATGATGGGATGGATTCCTGGATGGGGTAGTCTCTGGATAGTCCATCCTTTCATCTTTGGTTGTACATTCTAAGGGTGAGATAAGGACAAGAGGAGAGGCGAGAAGGGATCAAGAAAACAGGAACACAGAGAAAGAAGACCGGAGAATATTTATCATCTGCTCTTCTCAGGGTGGCATGGGCACCCCCTTGAAAGTTCCAAGAACACCCTCAGGTCTGCAGAAGAGCTCTGAACTGACTTGCAAGGAGGCTCAGGGAGCAGTCATGTTGAGGTCATGCTTATCTGGGGTCTCCCACAGAGCCAGCCCTGTGCACTGAGGAAGCCATGGCTTTGTTTGAACCTTACTTTTCTCTGATAGAAAATGGGATGATGAGGTAGGGCTTTGCAGTTGCTTCAAGTGTTTGCAGTTACAACACAGAGGAAACAATGTCTTGCAGGAAGATATTTAAGGCCTTTTGGAGGGAAGGGAACCTTTGTTGGCTCTTTGTAACCCAAGGCCAGCCAGGATTCTTTCTCTACCCACTGTGCTCAGCTGTGACACAGACCCTCGGCATGTCACATGCAGCAACTCTTCTCTGTTTGCCCCCTTATCCACTCTGGGTGCGATAGCATTCCCAGTCCCTAAGCATGAACCAGGGAACTGAGATGCAGAAGGTTCAGAGAGGTTGGGTGAGGACCTGAGGCTACACAGCTCCCGAGTCCGAGGACCAAGATACTTCCCTCCAAGTCCTGACTCATTTTCTTCTAGGACAGGTCATGACGGCTTCCAGAGGAGGGTACCTGAGTTGAGTGACCACTCCCAACCCTGGACCTTCCCAGACACAGGTACATGGAGAAGGTGGCCCCAGGCTGCTTCAGGACTTGGAGCTGACAGACCTCCTTGTGTCTGCCCCCAAACAGAGTGGATGTTGTCCCAGCTCCTATGGGCAGCACCTCTCCTCTGGAAAGGCTAATCAACTGCAGCTAATTGAATCCTGCCTGTTGCCCCCTCCCTCCCCGGCTGAGCTCCAGTTTAGAAGATATGTCCCCTCCTCCCTCGGCCCCTTTTTGAATCCTGTGATCTCAGTACTTGAAATCACCTTTAATTTCCTTCAGGAATGAGCAAGCATTTAGAGGTTTGGTTTCAATTATGTGTGGTACACCCCCACCCCCACCCCCCACTTTACAAAAAAGAAGTTTGACCCAAATTTCAAGCCAAATAAATTAGGAAACTACAGAGCTTGTGATATGAAGCAAGGAAGAGGCCAGGCTGAAGTAATTCGCTGGGAGACAGCCTTGTGCTGGTCCCAAGACGTCCCTGCCCACCTTCCAGGCCTCACTGCCTAGAGGCTCAGGTCTTGCGCCACACCACTCTTCTCTTTGTCTTTGGAGGACACCCCCCCCCCCGCCCGCCTAGGTACCACAGGTCACAGCCTTTAGGCTTCCATGGTCTCCTAGAGAATGGCTTCTGTGTCTTACTTTAACACCCAGCATCTCACATTCCCTCACCCATATGCACGAATAGACCCCATGGTGCTCAAGGCTGCCACTGTTCCCAGGACAAAGCTGGTTTCCTTCATCCACTGTGAAGTCCCAATCACTCCCCCAGCGCTTTTCTTGGGAAGCCTTCCTTAACTGCTTCAAGTTGGGTAGGAAGCGAGTCCCATGGGAACCAGACATCTCTGGCTCCCACTCTCTGACCCTGGTTGCCAAGGACAACTGGCTGATCACTCATCTTACTCTGCAGTCACTGGTTCTTCTACTTGAGCCTTTTGCTACTGTTTGGTCCTCCTGACCAGGAATGTTTGACCCAGAATCCTCTCTGCCTGCCCAGAAGGTCATGGAGATATGGACACCTTCCTCCCCCTCCAGGGTTCTGCTTTAGTGGGTGAGGTTTCCGTGAGCCCTCCGCACAGCCACAGAATCAGCTTCAGCTGCAGAATTTAGCACACCGCTTCTCCCAGTAGATTGTGGGCTTCTTGAGGGCAGGTTCCTACTCTGACTGTGGGAAGGCAGGGAGGGAGAGAGGGAAGAAGGAAGGAAGGGCAGAGGAAGGAGTCTGGAGGGAACGGAGGGAGAGAAGGCACTGTAAGTTCCTGAAGCATCTTAGGAAGTGCTCTGGTCATGGCTCAGTTGGGATATTTCAGAAGAGCACACGAAGCTAAGCTGATTCTGATGCTACTGGGAAAATGATTAGTTTCCCAAGCAAGCTACAAAGTCCTGGTGATCTGGTGACTATTAGGAGAGTCACTTCCACTCTCATCTTCATGATGAATGAACACATAAACACACCACACACACACACATATACATACCACACACATACATCATACACACACACCATAAACACACAGACACATCGCACACGGAGAGACACACACAGAGAAACACACACCATTTACATACATATATACCACACACACATACATATACACCACACACACATACATATACACCACACACACATACATATACATCATACACACATACACCATACACCATATACACAGATACACAACATATACATACATACCACACATACACATATCATACACACATACACCATATACTATACATGCACAGAAACACCACACAAATATACATACACACCATACACACATGCACACATACACACTATACACACATACACACACTATACACACTCAGTCACATTATACACACACCATTCACACAAAGATATATCATGCACACAGACACACACCCCATACACACACAAAATACCATACACACACACACCACATACATACACATAGAAGAAACAGCACACACAAATTTACGTACACACCACACACACACACACACTACACAGACAGTGTACACACAGACACACATCACACACAGACACACACACACACACACACACACACACTCCCCACATTTGGACCACGACCTGGCTCATCACTAACCACTGTCCTTTATTTCACATCATGCATGAATTTCTTGCTAAGCTTCTAGGGCCTGTGTGTGGCATCCAGCACTAAGGACACATAAATCTGACAAGATCCCGGGAGAAGAAAGTTCATGAGCAGCACAGAAAAGAGATGTCTGAGACAAGATGAAGCATCCAAGGCGACCTGCAGCATCAGAGGGAGCATTGCTGGAATAAATGGAAGAAGGAAGGAAGGAGGGAGGGAGAGAGGGAAGGAGG
>NC_034596.1:11687037-11703763 GCF_900095145.1 Mus pahari | reverse complement strand
AGGGAGGGAGGGAGGGAGGGAGGGAGGAAAGAGGGAAGGAAACCCTAGACTGAACTTGGAGGGTGAGAGAGCTCCTAAGTGAATATGTCCAGGACAGAGGAGCACAGGCAGAGACCCTGCTCTGAGCTCCATCATCCTGCCTTAGCACCATCCACTCAGTTCTTCCCCTCCTAGACACTGAACTCGCCCTTCCAGCAGCCCTGTCGTGCAGGTGGGTCCCAGCCATGGCGTCCCTCTCTCTGTGTTTATGCCTACCATCCTGGTCTACTTTCTTTCCAAATGTGAGCCTGGCTCCCTTGTTCCCAGCCCTCAGTCCTCCAGTATCCTTCCAGTTATCCCCTGCAGAGCCAGACAGGCACTCAAGAGCCTAACTTCCGTGTGTTCATCTGTAAATACCGGGCGTGGTGTGGAGCAACAAGCTACAGAAGTCAATCCACACCATCGATGCACACAGAGTCCTTTCCTCTCCCCACTGCTGGCCTGGGCTACGTGCGTGCTGTGGATCTGGTAGCATTGTGTTTCCAGGTTGCTGTCATAGAAGAGAGCAAAGCTTAAAGTCAAGACCTGGTGGTACATGTAAAGAGATTTTACTTCTAATTCAACATTCTCCCTCCACACTTCCTAATGTCCTCACTGTTGCCAGGGTTGTCCAGAGACGGGAGGGCGGTCTGTGTGAATACATCCCGAGGACTCTTCCGAACACTCTACAGAGAAGAGGATCCTCGGAGCAGGAACGCTAAAGTTCTGGCTGTTTCTTGAATGGAGAGGCAGGTGTCTGATGACCTTGGCCCCTGGCCTGACCCTCCTTAGATGAGTGCCAAAGACCTAGGAGGCAAGTGTAGCGGCATCCAGGGAGCGTTTGTGTGCTGACGAGCTAAGTGGGCTGTCCTCTAGTCTCTAATTTTTCTGGCACAGAAATTCCTGCCCTCGCAGCTGGTGGTCGGGAGTTTACCTCAGGCATAGCGTTCCAGTGAGGTCAGCCCGTGTAATCTGAATCAGAAACATATGCACCAAGGGTAGCACGGGCTCGGGGAGCTTGGGAAGCTATGCTGTAAAGAGACCATTAGAATTCCAGAAGTATGTATGCTTTGTATGGAACTCACATAGGCCCATGCCTGCCCCTTATCTCCACACCAGTGGATGCCAATGGTGTAAAAGTCATGAAAACATCCCATAGATGGAGCACAAAGCCAAATAGAGTAGACGACGTCTTACATGTGTATGTTAAGTATGCACTGACTGGGATGACAGAGCAATGCCTCGTGCTCTGCTCCGGGGATGATGACCCCCACCCCTTCCCTAGAAGAGAGGAAATCCAGAGGCATAAGTATCTAGCCCAAAGCTACAGCATTTATTCAGTTGCACACAATCCCTTATCCACCCCTCTTCATCGCCAGGCACCACACAGCTCATTTCACTGCCACAACCTCCTCCAGAGGCAGACTTGATATCTTCATTGAACAAATGGAGCAGCGAGGGCCACCGGAGACCAAGGAAGTCCACCCAAACCACGCTTCTGGCAAGTGGCAGATCTGACAACCAACCGGTCACGGAATGGTGTGCATTCTCTGAAGACTGGAAGGCCGCACGCAGGATTTCCCAGCCTCGGGTGACACAAGCAGAATGCAAAAAAACCAGGAAATAAGGCTGGATCTGAAAGCTGACCAAGGTAGGCAGAAGCCTTGCAGACCTGCCCAGGCACCTTCCTTCCTCCCCCAGGAATCTGAGCAATGTGGGATGTATGACATAGGCCCTCAGCAGCCTCTTGGGTGAGCCCTGTCTCGGCTGAAGCCGCACATCCTTTAAGATGAATGAGCCCATAGTGAGAGAAGAGGCCTCGGGCTGGACTCTGGGCATTAGAAGCAGGGGCACAACCAGCTCATTGTATGGGCATGTGTCACAGGCACCCATAGGGGCCACTTGGAAATAAGCCCACAGCTGTGGGTGGGTGGCCAAGCCCAGGAATTGGCCGAGTAAAATAGCGGCTCTGAAGAAGCCTGGGAACTTGGGCACATAACTCAGTACTCAGCCTGTGACAGACCAGGCCTTGAGGGAAGGCTGCCCAGTCTGCTTCATCCACCAAGGGCATATTGGCAATGTTGCAAAGAGATCCTGTTGAAAGATCCTGCCCTCAAAACTCCCTTCCATGGCTAAAATCTAATGCGCTTACATACATACAAGCTCTGGTGCTTTGAATAAGAAGGTCGCACCCTGTAGGCCCATATATTTGAATGCTTAGTCCTCGGGAAATTGAACTGTTTGAAAGGATTAGAAGGATTAGGAAGATGTGGCCTCGTTGGGAGAACTGTCACTGTCGCGCGTGCGTGGGTGTGGGTGTGGGGGGAGTGTACGTGTACATGTATATAGTAAGGCCCAAGTTAAATGCTTTCCTTGGTCATTGTTACAGGATATTTGATCACACTGTGAACCCCAAAATTGTATTGTTTACTGGAAAAACCTGTTTCCAGTTGTGATGCGGCTCAGCCTTAACACACCCCTTTAATCCCTCTGGCTGGAATATGTACAAGCCCTAAGTACACGCCTTCAATCTTAAACAATGAAGGTGAAGTTAGTTTGTAGAAGGAAGCAACCATGTTTTAAAGAGATGTCTAACTGAGTGGCAAAGTGATGAATCAGAGAAAGATTTGACAGAACCTGATATGCCTGACTCACAGGGAAAGGGGGAAGGAAAGCGACTTAAGAGGGCAGCCCAGAGAGAAGGGGGAGAGAAGAAGGAGGTCGTTTTACCTGGAGACTTTTACAGGGAGCCGTTGCAGAGAAAGAACAAGCTAGACACAGGCAAAAACAGCGTGAGCCAGAGAATGAGAAGGAGCCAAAGATTAGACCATATTGCCAAAGTTAGTATGAGGCCAAGCAGAGAAATTCAGGGAAGCCCAGAGCAGCCAGATTCAGTCAGCTTGGAGAAGAGTTCTGAGTCAGAATAGGGGAACTGATCAGCCAGCCAGAGTTCAGGAAGAACTAGGAAGAGGTGAGCTTATTCAGCAGCAAGTCTCAGAGACTGAGAACATTCTAGGCCTTGATTACATTGTCCAGAGGCTAGAAGCTTCCAGGACTAGGCCTAGGTTAGCAGATGAAAGCAATGAATCTTTGAGACGACAATTACTACAAGAGAATAAAAGTCATGTGGTGTCTCTTCACAGCAGCAGAACACTGACTAACACAAGTACATGTAGGAATTTGAGTGGCTCCCCCTGGAACGATCAGTTCCCCACGGGCAAACAATTGCAGAATGACCTTCTAGTTTGAAGTGACCTGCCATTCAAATGGCCACTTCTCTCCTGATACCTCATGCTCACCATCATCGTTCGTGACCAGACGAGTGAGCAACCTCTCCCTGCAAGGCATCGTTTTCAGATGAAGAAGCAAAGGTTGTTCTTTAGTGGCAGAGCCAGCACTGGGAGGAAGGTTTTTGTGTCCCTGCTTGGAAATCTCTCAGGGTCTGCCCCGTTGCCTTGAATCTGGGTCCCGCCCCTCCATGTAGGCTCTGGAAGCTGTCTCCTGCTGCCTACAGCTCTCTGTCCTGCATTATTCAACTGCTTGTAAGCCACCCAGGCTCTGCCTCAGCCTTTTCCATCATGGCTCTTCTTAGCATAGCTAGGTTTTCTCTGTCTGGGACAATTCAATTTAAGATTTCTTTTGTCGTTGTTGTTGTTTGTTTTGTTTGTTTTTAAGGGACTTAGATCAGGAGAGAATGTTTAGCTTTGTTTATGACAGGAGAGTGTGGTACCCACACAGGTTGTGCGAATGGTCCCATCATTCCAATTTGCATGGTATCGGTAGGGAAAGGGGAACAAACATCCTGGTTAAGATAAAGTTGTCTAAGGGGCTATTGGCCTAAGTTCCCCGCTGAACCTCTGAGCACTGGAATTCTAACTAAAAAAAAAAGGATCTGTTGAGTGTTTTGGGCCTAAATATCCATTTGAAGATTATATATATGGTTGAAGAGATGGCTCAGTCGTTCAAAGCTTTTACAAAGGACCAGGGTTCGATTCCCAGCACTCACATGGCAGCTCAAACCCTTCTGTAGCTCCAATCCCAGGGAATTCAGTGCCCTCTGGTGGCTTGCATAATCAAACACATATTCAGGAAATACTCATGCACATAAGACAAAAATAAAGTTTCAGGGGGAAAAAAAGCTTCTGACAAATGGACAACAAGGCAAATGTTTAAAGATATTTTTTATGTTTTAAATGTATGTGTGTGGAGGAAGTGTTCTCAGCGGCTAGAGATATTTGATACTCAAAGCTCAAGCCACAGGCAGTTATGAATTGACTGGCGTGGGTGCTAGGATTTGAATTTAGGTCTTTTGGAAGAATAGTACCTACTCTTGACTGCTGAGCCATCTCTCCAGCCCCTATGTGAGGTGCCTTCACCGAGGCTTTCTTAAAACCATAAAATGTCACATACCATTAAAATGTCTCTCTCTCACACATGTGCACACACACACACAAACCCACACACACACACACAACCCCCCCCCACACACACACAAACATACATACCTCCACCACCACCACCACTCCACATACACATACTACCACCACCACAGTCGTATGAGGAAAGCGATGTACAGCAGTGGCAAAGTGTAGCCACCTTTTACAACCCCACCCCAGAAACCCCTGACAAGATTGAAGTCCATTGAGACAGCAGAAGGAAAAGCAGTGTGCGTGTTTATGGATCATGTGCTCACTAGGGGGTCCTTCGTTAACTGTGCAACACCAGAAACTCTGTGGGAGTGTGTGTGTGTGTATACATGCATGTATGTGTTGTCACACTAAGTGTGAATCCTTATTCTTCATTTTTTCCTATTTGAATTGGACCGAGACTTGGTCTCCTGACTTCTTCTGTCCTTGCCTGAGAACAGACAGATGTGAAAGGCCTGGCAAGTGTCTGTGATCTGGATGAAAACATCTGCTTCCAGCACAAACCAAACACAGCAGCAGGAGCCAAGAACCTTCCGTTGCCCCCGCTACCGTTTGACTGCTTTTATTAATAACTGGGGAGGACTGTAGACAAGGGCTTCTGGCAGGAATGAAGGGAAACGATCCAAGAAAGAACTCAAACCCATAAATAAGTTAAAGTCACTGATGGAGGGTGTTTGATCTTTCTCCTTCTTCTTCCTGTTTTATTTTTTGAAAAAATATGAGCATTTCCCTTTAGAACTCTGCAGGTAGAGGAGGCGGCCACGAGAGTTCCACCTTAAGTGCTATGGCAGAAGGGTTGGGGGCCCAGATGTGTCACTTTCGAGCTATGACCTCTTCTGGTTGAGTCTTTCATAGCAGGGGAAGTAGGAGTTAGAAAGTCTCAGCTTAGCATTGAGGAGAAGAGTAGAGAGGAGAAAGATCAAGACCTTTAGAATCAAACCAGAAGAAGATCTGAACCAATTGCAATGCCTTGCAATGTTAGGCAAGTCCGTTATTTAAAATTTCGGTTTTCCTTTGTCTCACCTGAGGGAAATGATAACAGCTGACAGAGTGTTTGTGCAAAATGATTTGGTGATGTGACTATATTATTCAGGATAGGCATTCCTACTACAGATGGACTTCAAAAATCCAAATCCATTACATAGGGACTCGATTTCACAGCCTGGCAGTTAATGCAGGCTCCCTCTGACTCAGTCAGTCAAAAGGATTGCGTATCCTGCTTTTCTGGAGCCATATTGGTTCATAATTGCTATTCCAGCACAATCATCATTAATACATGCACGCACACACGCAAATACTTTCATCACAAATGACTCCATTTTAATGATAAATTATGGTCACTTCAGACTCAGACTTTGGGTTCCATTTTATGATGTGACCATCGCTACTTGCATACAACATCAGCACGGTATAGTGGCCCGCAAATGCCTTGGAAAAAGTAACCTTGCTATTTTGCACCCATTTCTTTGGCTAGCCAAGTCACACTGCCTCATGAGAGGGGCATGCCATCTTCCTACAGGCCCAGGAAGAGAACTTGAGTCAGACATGAGTGTATTGGCATTAGATGAGGTTCTTGGTGACATTTTGTCCCCATTCTGTTCTTCTATCCTCCTCTAGAGCAATGTTTCTCAACCTTCCTAATCCTGTGACCCTTTATACAATTCTTCATGATGTGGTGACCCCCAACCATAAAATTATTTCATTGCTACTTCATACTTGTAACTTTGCTAGCATGATGAATCATAATGTATATATCTGATATGCTGAACATTTGATAATGTGACCTCAAGAGTTGTGAGACTCACAGGTTGAGAGCAACTGCTCTAGAGATACAGAAAATATAAAGAGGAAATAGTGGTCTATGAACATGTCAGACCACGGAACATCAAATACATGTTGGATTTTTTTAAGGCAGGGTCCCATGTTGCTCAGGCAGGCCTTAAACTCACTACCAACAATGACACTGAACTTCTGGTCCTCCTGCCTCTACCACTTGAATCTTGGGATTACAAGCATAGCGCTACCATTCAGTTTTGTGTTCTTTTGAAGATTCAACCTAGGATTTCCTGCATGTTGAACAAGTGCTCTGCCAGTGGAGACCCACTATGGGCTTTTTAAGTAAAGCAAAATACAAGGTCACTGTTTCCAAAGAGATCCCTTGTTCATGATCCTACTAAATTCTCTTAGCAATAAGACAATATTGGTATTTCCATTTACAAAAAAAACTAAGATTCACTGAGATACATACCATTCCCTAAGGCTATGGAAGAGTGGAGCTAAGACTTGAACTCAAGTGTTCAAATGCCTAATTTTTCTGCCTTTTCTCCCAGTGGGCCTACAGACACATATGGAGAATCTCAGTTTCATATTTTTGAAAAAACAATGTGTCTATATTATTGAACTGTAGGGCATTCTCTTCTTGTTCTGTGATCAACAGAAAAGGGCCCAGCCCACTGTGGTACCAGACAGTCTAGTAGTTCTAGGTTCTATAAGAAAGCAATATGAGCAGGTCAGTGAGCAGCACCCCTCCAAGACCTCTGCATCAGCTCCTGCCTCCAGGTTCCTGCTCTGTTTGAGTTCCTGCCCTGACTTCCCTCAATGATGGAGGACAATGTGGAAATGTAAGCCAAATAAACCCTTCTCTCTTCAGCTTGCTTTCGGTCATGATGTTTCAAAGCAGCAACAGTATCCCTAACTAGGACACCCACCACAGTCAAGGTGGAGAGAAAGTAGTTGTCTAGCTCATATGCATATATATATATATATATATATATATATATATATATATATATATATATGGAAACTGAGACTCAGAGACGGACTGTGGCTTGCCTGATGTCACACAGCAAGGCTGAGCCAGTTGGTACTCCAGATTCCTAATCTGATATTCTTTGTGCTTCTATATTTTAAAACTAGAGAAAAGGAATCGTCTGCTTCCTTTCTTCCTCTTTCAGAAGAGGAGAGAATCTAACAGAGGCACAGGGAAGTAGGAGGCCATGCTTGTGCCCTGTACTCCGTGTTTGTGGGAAGCACAAAGACCATCATGTTGCTAAAGAGAGAAGAATCCCTGTGGAATCACAGGAGCCAGGAAAGCTTCAGATTGGTAACATTTGAGCCAGACTTATGACACAGACCTTTCACGCCAACAAAACTCCACTTGTCCAGGTAGCTGACATCTTGGCTGCCCAGCTCTTGTACATTCCACAGCCTTTCTGGGGACTAGGTGTGGCCATGTGACAAAGATTGTCACTAGAGGACTGTATGCCGGAAGGAGCTGCAGCCCTCTGTGAACCAATCTTCTGAACTTATGCTTTGGGTGTTTTCCTTCTTCTCACAGGAATAGCTGGCTGCAGAATTCAAGCACCGGAAGTGCAATTCCATGATCTGATTCTCCACTATTAGATGGAGTAGAGCTACTGCCCACACAGATGCCCCACCCCCTCGCTTGGTGGTATGAGAAAAGAATGGTTCTCTGGAATATGAAACAACAGGAGACTTGGGAACTATCTGCTACAGCCATTTAGATTGTGCTAACATCGCCTTCTTGAAGGCTAGGTCAGCTTTTCAGAGGAAGAAATGG
Organism: Mus pahari; assembly: GCF_900095145.1. NCBI lineage: Eukaryota > Metazoa > Chordata > Mammalia > Rodentia > Muridae > Mus > Mus pahari. The sequence continues at coordinate 11,695,738 of NC_034596.1, read as the reverse complement.
AAATAAATTGTTCTAATTAGTTCTAATTAGATTAGAATGAACTAGATATATACCCAGATAAATATTCATCTCTTCATCTGTAATGTAGGCTAGCCTCAAAATTAAGACTCAAGTTTCTGAGGACAGGGATTTCAGGCCTATGCCACCACACCTGATTCTTTTGATGAATATTTGCTAGGCATGCTGTGTGTGCTTGGGTTCCATGATGATACTAGAACCATCTTTGGCACAGGGTGTGGAGAGAGAGAGAGAGAGAGAGAGAGAGAGAGAGAGAGAGAGAACAAGACAGCCAGTGAGAACACAGGCACTGGTCTATCCAGAATGAAGTGATCTTTAAGTTGAGACTTGGAGCTATGAGCAGTTCTGGGTTATCCTCAACAAAATTAGAGTTTAGAGACAGTGACAGGTGATATATTCTGAGAAGACACAAAGGAAGCAGAGTGTGAAGATCTTTGGTTGCAAAGAGTTTGAACTTGGGCCTATAGGCAATGAGAGCTACCAGTGAGCCGGGATGTGGCAAGATCAGAGGAGCCTTCAGGATGTATCTCTGGCTATCTCACAGTGGCCGTCAGAGCAGCTGAAGATGGAGACTAGAATTGAACCTATGTTTCTCTGTACTCCACTTCTTGTATCCTAGCTGAGTTTGCCAGCACCCTTTCCTGAGGAGTGAAACCCCCTCTGGAATCCACTCTGGCCTAGTATCAAGGGGTCATTGGGAATGATCCTTCTAGAGCCCTCCCTGCTCAAAATGTTGACGCCTTTTCAGTGCCCCTCACCCATCCCTGGATCGTCTAGCCACAGGTAACTTCTTAGCCTCTGTTCTTGACACAGTTGAAAGACTTTGGACTTTTAAACAGATTCTTGATTTCTACAAAGGTGTTGCATTTTTAGAGACTGGATATTTTAAAGAGATGGAATTTTTAATTGTTTGAATTTTTAAAGACTGTGGAACTTTTAAAATTTGGAATTTTTATAACATAATGTTGACATTTGTGTGTGATCTTGGAAAAGTTGTCTTAACAGTGATATGCTTGTGTGTCTAGTTGACAAGGGGTCAATTTGTGCTGGCTAGTTTTATGTCAACTTGACATAAACTAGAATCATCGGAAGGTGGACACCGCAATTGAGAATATAGCTCCATAAGATCCAGCTGTTGTGCATTTTCTTAATTAGTGATGAATGGGGGAAGACCAAGCCCAGGGTAGCACCGTCTTTGGTCTGGTGGCCCTGGGTTCTGTAAGAAAGCCATGAGGAGCAAGCCAGTAAGCAGCACCCCTCCATGGCCTCTGCATTGGAGCAAGCCAGTAAGCAGCACTCCTCCATGGCCTCTGCATTGCTTCCTGCCTCTAGGTTCCTGCCCTGTTTGAATTTCTGTCCTGACTTCCTTCAGTGATGGATTGCACAGTGGAAATGTAAGCTGAATAAACCCTTTTCTCTCTAACTTGCTTATGGTCTTGGTGGTCTGTCACAGCAATAGAAACCCTAACTAGGTGTACTGGATAGTTTTGTGTCAACTTGACACAGCTGGAGTTATCACAGAGAAAGGAGCTTCAGTTGGGGAAATGCCTCCATAAGATCCAGCTGTAAGGCATTTCCTCAATTAGTGATCAAGGGGGGAGGTCCCTTGTGGGCGGTGCCATCTCTGGGCTGGTAGTCTTGGTTCTATAAGAGAGCAGGCTGAGCAAGCCAGGGGAAGCAAGCCAGTAAAGAACATCCCTCCATGGCTTCTGCATCAGCTCCTNCTTTCTGACCTGCTTGAGTTTCAGTCCTGCATCCTTTGGTGATCAACAGCAGTATGGAAATGTAAGCCGAATAAACCCTTTCCTCCCCAACTTGCTTCTTAGTCATGATGTTTGTGCAGGAATAGAAACCCTGACTAAGACACTAGGACAGAAACCATATGTGGTAATTTAAACAAGAATGGCCCTTATAGGCTAATAAGTTTGAATGCTTGATCACCAGGGAGTGGAATTGTCTGAAAGGATTACAAGGATTGGATCATGAGGCCTTATTTGAGGATGTGTGTCACTGACAGTGGGCTTTAAGGATTCAAAAGCCCATGCCAGGCCCAGTCTCTTCCATCTCTATCTCTATCTCTATCTCTATCTCTATCTCTATCTCTATCTCTATCTCTATCTTTTCTCCAATATATCAGGATGTAACTCTCATTAACTGCCCCAGAGCCATGTGTGCCACCATGCACCCCACTGTGATGATAATGGACTAGACCTCTAAAACCATATGCAAGTCCCCAGTTACATGCTTTCTTTTATTAGAGTTGTCTTGGTCATGGTGCCTCTTCGCGGCAGTAGAACATGAAGAGGTTCAACAGAGCCTCTACCTCATCCTATAGCCAGGGTCTGAAGTAAGGAAAAACATTGGGGGATGCTCAGAAAGCTTTGTGGTAGCAATTACAGATGACAGACATGATGTTTTCTTCGATTCTATTGAACAGACTTAGTCACATGTCCACAGCGGATTGCAAGAGGGCTAGGACAGATGGTATATCATGTGCCTAGAAAGAAAGGCACTTGGGAAATAGATAGCCAGTCTTCCATGGGCACTTATACATCACGGTGTTAACTTTCACCTTAAAAATTAGACAAGTTTGATATACATATATCAGCTGTGGGGACTTACTCTGACGTGCTCTAATCTGGAAGGTTTTTGAAAGCCATAAAAATATCTTCCTCCCCTCTTCCTCCCATATCACCCAATTCTTCTTCCTAGGATGACGACTGTGAACCTAAAAAGACCTGCGCATCTTTTTTTTTTGGTTTTTTTTTTTTTTTTTTTTTTTTTTGGTTTTTCAAGACAGGGTTTCTCTATGTAGCCCTGGCTGTCCTGGAACTCACTTTGTAGACCAGACAGGCCTCGAACTCAGANTTTTTGGTTTTTCAAGACAGGGTTTCTCTATGTAGCCCTGGCTGTCCTGGAACTCACTTTGTAGACCAGACAGGCCTCGAACTCAGAAATCCTCCTGCCTCTGCCTCCCGAGTGCTGGGATTAAAGGCGTGTGCCACCACGCCTGGCCAAACCTGTGCATCTTAATTCCCTCCAACACTATCCATATCCCTGTCTCCATATCTCCTGTATTACCCTGACAGTGTTGGGCAGGCTCAGGGAGTCAGACATGCCCTATCCAGGAAAGGGTTTCCCACCTGCAATTAGGAGCCCGAATTGCATATCTGTATGGAAGAGCAAATATATACCAAAGCTGAAGGAGTCTCACATGGACTACAGTTGTTAGATTCCCATGGAAATAGCAGGGTTCCTGGGGGAGGGTGGGTGGGTTTATGAGCCTGCTGTACATGGTAACTGAGAGATAACCAGACAGGAACAGAAAGTTCTGGTTTAGTACTTCAGAGGACATTGTTGTCAGGATAGCATAGGGTTTGGAAGAGGGAGTCTCAACATTAGGGCAACGCAGTGCCTTTATCTCATCTTTTCGAATGGAAAAGGCACAGCTGACTCTCCGGATGGACTAAATAAACAACACTCTCCAAAAACCATTCTTCAGGAAGCCTCTATAGGAAAATGGGCCATTTCAGACCCAGCAGGCAACCCTTTCTCCAGCAGTGTGTAAGCCCCTGGAACTCCTCCACCACAAATGGTTCATGTGGTGTAGCTGAGAATTAATTAGAAAGAAGAAAAAAAACCTTCTTGAGTCAAAACACATATCTCACAACCTATTAGCATTAAGATTAGCATTAAAGAAAGTTGGAAACTATAACATTTTAAGCACATTTTATAAGTCTAATTTCCTGTGTGTCACTCTCAGATAATAAATGCTTTTCCTCCTAGTTCAAAAGTCTTAGTGGGAAGGGAAGGATGGGGGTGGGGCAAAAGAAAGAAAAACTTAATTTAAGGTCTATTAGTTTATTTTTAGTTGCCCAAGATCTGAGAGATCAGGACCACTTCCCTTTTCTAATAGGACGCGCCTTCCTGTGTAGCAAGGAACTCCCTTGACCTGGGGCCTCCTCTAAGGTGCCACTGATTTTTGACAGAATTCCTCAGGCAAGGGCTTTGAAAGAAGCTAGGCCATGCTTCTGAGGGGAGGGTGACCTGGGGCCTGCAGGGACAAGGTTAATTGCTTGGAGCATTGGAGAATGGCTAGTGAGGGAAGGCCCTGCTTCCTGTATGGCCCTGGAAGACATTTGTCGCCCACAGCTTCCATAATAAGACATTCCTGCTAATTTGCCATGAGCTGAAAGGGATTTCTGTTTTTAGCTTTGGGGTCTGTGGCAACTGTTTTGTTTTAAATGAAAATTAAGTGGGGACAAGGAGCTGAGGTTGGTGGGGGGATAGGGGGTGGAGCCATAATTGACATGCATTACTAGTAATTACCTAGCTCTTTCTTTCACTCATCATGTTGACAGAGAAATCTATTACCCAGCAGCTCTGTTTCCACAAATTGCTCTTCCCTGAGGACTTGGGGACCTGGAGGAAATCACTGCTTTGTTCCAGAAAGTGGACCCCCAGCCATGCTAAAAACATGGCTCCAGTTGTCTTTTAAGCAGAGGGAGGGGAGACCTCAACAGCAGAGAGAATGACCTGGTAGTATAGTCCCAAACAGAGAAGCAGAGGCAAAGGGAAGATTCTGATGGCCATGGAGTTTGAGGAGGGTCTTCATGGGTAAGCAGGGCTGCTCTGGGCATGTAAGAAGAGTGAGATGATTCTAGAAATGGAGAATAACATTGACGGAATCCACAAGTATACTAGGGCATGGTACTCTAGGGAAACTTACCCAAGTCTCATTGCACAGATCTACTGGGTTGCTGGATGAATAAATGGATAGACACATGGATGGATGGATAGACAGATGATGGATGGGTGGGTGGATGGATGGATGAATAGATGAATAGATGGCTCAAAGGGTAAATGGGTGGATAGAAGGCAAGTTTGGTGATTATGCAAGGAATAACAGTAGTTTAAAGGAAACCATAGATTTCAGGGGATTCCTTGTGGGGGGCATGAGTTTGATTGTATCTTCTCTCATTCTTCAACTTCCAGGGCCTGTTTCTCTTCTTCCCTCATTTTCTCTTATCTCTTCATCTTCCTCCTCTGTGTGTTTGGCTCTGCCTTCCCTCTTCCTTGCTCTCACCTTCCTTTTCCCCCCTCCATCCTGCTATCCCCTGCTGTCTTGTGTTTTAGCTCTTCATGCCTTCAATTGGTAGACCAACATCAAAACCTTTGCAAGAGTCTGTCGGCTTTCCCTGACTTTCTTAAATCACACCATTCTTTAGCACTTTCAAACTTCCCCACAACCCTCTCCCCAGTACTGGAAATTGAACCTAAGGCCTTGCACACGCTAGGGAAGCCCTGGACCACTAAGCTATCCCCACACGCACCCATCCCCCAGTCTCTTTTTACTTTTTATTTCAAGTATCTTACTAATTTCCCCAAGTTGAATTTGATCTCTTGTCCAGGCAAGAGCATGTCTTCCTGCTTCAGCCTCTTGAGTGGTATTATAGGCCTGTGTCACCAAGCATGGCTCCACGCCATCCTCCAAAACACTGCTCTCCAGCATAGTCAGGAACTGAGAAGCTGCCACCTGGTCCCTGTCATTTCTGATTTTGTGTTTCCTTCAAAATTCCGAATGGAGCTTCGATTGTGAGTCAACTACAAGCAAGCCTTCCAACCTGCCCTCTGGAGGCTCCCTGTTGAGAGTGGAAGGTGAGGACTCTGTAGTGAATGTGGTCACACTGTAAGCCCAAGGCTGACTGAAGCAGCTCTAAGCTGTGCTGAGGCCTGGTCTCATTCCACGAAGCCCAGTCTTTTCTCCGCTGGTACTCAACAGGAAGAAAAACCTCGACTTCATTGTATTGAAGGCAGGGGCTGCGTTTTTGATGCACAAAGATCTTTGAGCATCCTTTCCAAATGAAGTGGTTTCAGTCTCAGTTTCTTCACTCTCCCCTGCTACCCTACCTTTATTGCTCCCCCAATGCCTTAGCTTGTGTACTTTCTTACCTGTCTACTTTTATCTTTATCAGGGTCAAGGCAGAGGCTGTGATGGAAATCCCAGCCTAGTCTGCTTGCTTCGTGTAGGGAAGGCATAGCTGTGAGTGAGTGGTCCCTGACAGTCTACAGGTGCCATGGACCCATCGCCTCAGCCCTACCCCAACCACCTGAGAGGTGGTCTGAGAGGACATGATGCTCCACAGTAACAAGGCTGTGCACTGAAGCATCCGTGACTGTGTCCGTGGCGAAGATGAGTTAAGGAACAAGGATGTCTACCCGCTCCCGGGAGAGCAGGGACAGAGCTGCTGTCCTCCCCCATGCCTCTGCTCCAGGTCTTGGCAGACAGATACAGAACAAAGTGACCAGAAGGAGGTCTACTTGTGGCATCAAGCTGAGCCTTGCCTTCCAAGAAGCTGAGGAGAGTTGAGACACAAAAACAGTCAACTGCGCTTCTGTACCCAGGAATGAGGGAGCACTTCCGTACCCAGGAAGGAGGGTGCGCTATGTGAGATACCAAGGCGCCCACCCTTGGGTTGTCTGCAGGGCCCCAGTCTATCCTTTGGTTGCTCAGGGGAACCCTGTACTCTCTAAGAGAATGTAGCTGAGGCTTCAAATGCATTTTACAGGGAACTGACATCTACAGAGTCGAAATCTTCTCAGGTCCTGGGTGTTGGTGTCACGGGTTGCCCAGTACCCTTGAATTACTTGGTTAAGTATCCTTGAATTACTCAGGAAGCAAGTGGCTTCCACTGACGTAAATACCTGACAAGCATTTTTTCCAATCTGTTTTAATAACACGAAAGAAAAAAAATCACGTATACTACTCTCATTCTCTCTATCCTAGAAATCCAGTCTAGAGCCACATGTATACAAGGCAAGTATTCTCCTAGTGAGAAACGTGCCTAGACCTCATTTTTACTTTTTCTTTTTTTTTTTTTTTTNTTTTTGAGAAAAAGTCTCACCTCAGTTGCCCAGGCTAGCCTTGAAGTGACTCAGTAGCACAGGCTAGCCTTGAAGTGACTCAGTAGCACAGGCTAGCCTTGAAGTGACTCAGTAGCACAGGCTAGCCTTGAAGTGACTCAGTAGTACAGGCAGGCTTGAACTCACAGTCTACCTGCCTCACTTTCAGGAATAGCTGGGATTACAAGCCTGTACCCTAGACCAGGTTATGATATTTATTTTAATCCAAGCACATAAGAAACCGAGGCAGGAGTATCAGGAGTTCAAGTCTAGCAACATGAGACTCAGCCTCAAATAAACAATAGAAACTAACAGCAGAGGTGTAGAGAAGTGGAGCAAAGTAGAAACAACAAACAAACAAACAAACAGAAACTAACAGAGTTACAGAAATGGACGTTGACTCTAAATCCTCTCTTCTTTCCCTGGGCCCCGCTTCCTCTAAGAGCTTCCTCTACTGGCAGAATCAATTACCTGAGGAGTAGCCAAGTGATCTTCCTGGATGTTCTCATTTTGAGGCTGTCCCTCAGATATCATGTTTTCCTGTAGCACAGCATCAGATAAAGCTGTTTCACATCCTTCTGGAAGAGGTCACCACCAGTAAGAAGGGAGTAGAGTAGTTGATCCAAATGCCACCAGAATTGGAGATGTGGCCACACTGCCTCATCAGGGGGATGAGGAACTGTGTGAAGCTGATTCTCACAAGACTTCAAGGCTTCCAGCCAAGAACGGCATAGACCACAGCCAATTGCATTTAATTTGCTATTGTTGAGATCTTATTACTGGCCAGGCATAAGACAAGCAGGATCCTAGGAGAGAATGGTCTCAGGAGGACAGGCCTCCAGTCTAGCTTGGAAAAAATTATACCAAGAGAAACCAGTACCAGGTGTGAGGAAGGAAGACCCCCTATGTCCCATGACTTCCTGGTAAAGTGTAAAGGGACCTCCATTCATGTGGAACCAGTCTTCTCCTAGCAGCCTTCAAATAAAGATGTAGAACTCTCAGCTCCCCCTATAGCATGCCTGCCTGGATGCTGCCATGCTCCTGCCTTGATGATAATGGGCTGAACCTCTGAACCTGTAAGCCAGCCTCAGTAAAATGTTGTTCTTTTTAAGAGTTGCCTTGGTCATGGTGTCTATTTACAGCAGTAAAACCCAAACTAACACAGAAGTTGGTACCAGGAGTGGGATCTTAAAGCCCACATTCACAGTGACACACTTCCTCCAGCAAGGCCACACCTCCTAAGAGTGTCACTCCCTGAGCCAATCATATTCAAACCACAACATCATCCAAGTTCAGCTTTGTGAAGTAATGAATTTAGTAGGGATGCAAGTGACTCAAAGGCAGTTGTATCACCAAAACATTCCATCCGGCACAGTCATGATTCATTAAAACTGTACCACCAAGGAGTCCCAGCAATCTGCAATCAAGCAGTCAATGTTCCACCTCACATACACTCCAGCACTGCCCCTCAAGACCATATAGAACAAGGGAAGCAGGAAGACATGGCGACAGAAACTCCAGGGGTGGGCCAGGTGATGCCCACTTTCTTCCATGACAGAAAGTTAACAACCTTTTCACCATTACCATAACGCTGTACTGTTCTACTCTTTCACTGTCTCCTCTGTGAACCAAGGCTTCCTGTAGTACTCCATAATGACTATGCTTCACGATAGCCAGATTGTCACACCTGCTACAACACAGAGATAGCCCAGCCCAGCCCAGGACCAGAGGGTAGGGATCTCTCTCTCTCTCTCTCTCTCTCTCTCTCTCTCTCTCTCTC
>NC_034596.1:11677733-11686944 GCF_900095145.1 Mus pahari | reverse complement strand
CTCTAGTCTCTCTCTCTCTCTCTCTCTCATTCTTCCTCCCTCCCTCCCCATTCCCTCTCTCCCTTCCTCCTTCCCTCCTTCCCTTCCCTTCCCCCTCTCTCTCACCCTTCCTTCCTGACCACCCCCATCACTGAATCCTGAACCCAAGGCCTTGCATGTGCACGAACAACCCCTTAGTTTACATTTTTAAACCAATGGGGAAAACTCCCTTTCTGAAATGTCTGGGGTTGAGCACACACAGCTGGAGCTCCAGGCATAGAGGACAAGAACAGTTATTTTGGTCTCAAAGACAATTCACCCAAATCCCCATTCTGACTTTAGTTCCGTGCACTAATATAAGAATGGAGGGGGAAAGGAAGGGAAAAGATGCGGAGGGGAGGGAGGGGAGGGGACATCTACTCAGTGGTTTTCTAAAGCCCCCCTCATCACCGCATTGACCCTCACTTAACTGAACAAGCATTTAAGAGCAACCTGGTGTGTAGTTGAAACTAGACCACATGCCTTTCAGTCATAGCCAACCTGGAGCTGGTGGTGGGCTGTGTTCAGTAGCCCAGGATAGCTCTAAGGATAGCCTCAAGCAAAACTTACTTTAAAACATTGAAAATGTAACACATTGGTGGCAGGGGGCGGGTATGGGGGGGACTCCAGTGAGTAGTTCTCAGGCATGCACTTCGCAGTCCACAGTATTGTTACAGCGTCTAAACCTTGACCATGCCTGTTATACAGGACACGCAGTTCCAGGATCTGTGTCAGAAACAGAAAAAAACTCCTAGAACTCACAGGAGGTGAGAGAACTAATTCTCTGACCCCCCACACAAGCGCCATGACAACAGTGTGCCAAGTGCGTGTGCATTCGAGGGTGCACACATGTACACACTAAGAATAGTAATCGTTTAAGACGCACTCGGTTTAAATCTTCCAGCTGTCCCACTGGGAACACTATTGTCCCTGACACCCACTAGACTGCAAACTACATCCTTTCTATAAATGGTCCTGGCTTCCAGACAGCTATGAGTTTATCTGGACATTTTTTTTTTTTAATTTTGAGCTCATTTGTTGCGTTCTTGGGATAGTTTGGTGGTTCTGTCAAAGTTACAATTTACTATTTTCCTTCTTCCTTTGCTCTCGGGGATGCTGTAACAAGGGTTGGCCCTGAACTGCCTATATTTACCTATAGTCCCTGTGCAAAGGTAAAAGATATGCTCCCCACCACATGGGAAAGGCACCAGGCCCCCTGGGCACAGAGCTCTACCGTGGGTGGGTATGGGATGGACGCTGGCGTGATCCAGGCTAGCCTCTTTAAGTAGCTGGCCTTCAGGCCTACCTTGCCACAGTTTTCATCTCTGTGGAGATGTACATGGAATTAATTTCCCATGCGGGGACGCCGAGATGGACTTACAGAGAAAACACTCAGGTGAACAGCTGCGTCCCATTGCAGATACTTCAGGACTGGCAGCCATCTCTCTCAGTAGTCACAAGCGAGGGGAAACGCTGAGGTCCCCAGCCCCAGCTCCTCCTGGGAAAAGCATGTGGTCCTCTTCTTGAAGAAGAATGGACCCAGAGAGTGGGAAGAGATGTCCCGTCAGCAGAGGAGCAGGTCCCCACTCCCAGACCTCGCTGCTCCACATTTAACGTAATATTGCACAGGGGTGAACTTTGGGACAAAAACCACACAGGGCAGAGAACTCACCCAACTGTCTCTGCTTGGGCCTTGATTTTGAGAAATTCTTGCACATATATGTCGGATCCTTTTTTTTTTCGAAACAAATGTTTAAAACTGAAGTATATCCTGTTCCACTTGATCCCGGAGGAATCATTCTAGAAACGATGAGATCTGGCTTAACGCGCAGTATCATCTTGATGAAAATGCTGATTTTCATATTGTTCTCAAACTGCACAGTTGCAGAAGCCAATGCCAAATGAAAGCAGGCTCTTTCCAAGGAGAAAGCTAAAGACTTCAACCCAGCGTGACAAATCTGAGGGTGAGTGGCACGCTGCACACACGCACAGTTTCTCAGTCTGCCTGGAAGAGCGGTGGCTCATGGAAAGAGACAGGCAGGGCGAGGTCCCGATCCGGCTCTGATCTCTACCCCTGCTGACAGCTGACCTCCTGCCCCCGCAAAGACAGCTCAACCATCTGTTTGGAGCCTCGGCTTCTCTATGAGTGAAATGGACTTGCTCAAGTTTGCGTTGAGGACATGTGTACAGAAGGAGACGGTAAATGCTCGGTACAACTAAGTACCAACTCCCCAACTTTATCTGTTACTAATACGGCAGTCTGGGATGCCGAGGATTTCGCTGTTTTTCGTTTTTTTTTTTTTTTTAAACAACAGCTTTCTGGGGTGTAAATGACAAGAAACCTGAGGAAAGTGGTGCCTCTTCCACAGGGTGAAGCGTTCATAGCAGCCCACAGTACAGTTGCAGCATCAAAAGGGTAGAGTGTGGGAGGTGTGACGACTAATCCTGAGTGTCAACCTCACAGAATCTACAGTCACCAGGCAGACAAGCTCTAGCAAGTCTGTGAGGGGCTTTCAAGATTGGGTTAGTTGAGGTGGGGAACCCCTTAACTGGAGGTGGCACCGTCCCATGGACTGAGGTCCTACACTGACCAGAAAGGACAAAACAGGTTAAGTACCACCATTCATCTCTCTGTCCATCCGATTGCAGGTGCCAGGTGACCTACCTCAAGCTTCTGCCACCATGATATTCCCTACCATGATGGGCTGTAGTCCTGAACTGTGCACTGAAATACACCCTTCCTAAGATGCTTTTGTCAGGTGCTCTGTCCCAGCAACACAGGCTGTGTTCTACACAGATGCCCTCATCTGAGTACAGGGAGCATGATATAGCTATGGTGATGCTCTGCTGGGGTCAGAGATATACAACTGAAAGAACACTGCCTGAGACTTGAAGGATCCCTACCTCCTTCCCTCTCATCCCCTCGTCCTCCTTCTCTTTCACACACTCCTCCAAGCCTCTTGTTCTAGGTCCTCACCAGGATGCTTCCTCATCTCCCTGAGGGGTCCCTTGCAGAACCCCATGTCTGGGTTTCCAGGTCCCCATCGTCCCTGCTTCACTGGCCCCAAATGCTTTCCTGTCGCCAGCACTCACCATCCCCAGTGCTTGCAGCCTACAAAGTTTCTGTTTTCTTTGCCACTTGGTGCCACCTGGGTAACTGGGGCCAGTCTCCAGGAGCTGAAAAACCAGAGCGACCCTTTAGACTGGGTAGCCACGGTGGCCAGGATGCCTCCTCCCACAGGGAGTGCCCTCGTTGGCTTTGCAGCTCTGGAGCTCCGGCAGAACTTATTGAGAGGCAGTACACAGATGTGGGGGTCGCTCTGGACGGTGGTAAGGCAGGCCTCAGCTCTTCTTTCTGTTTACGAGATGGGTCCAGCTCACCCTTGTGCACCAGGTCTGCTGGTTTCACAACAGCTTTCCTCCCTGAGCTACTCTACAAACCAGCCCTACTTAGAACGCCTTCCTCCTCCCTCACATCCATCTTTCCTAGTCTCACCTGAGCACTGACACCTCGGTAAGATGGACCAGCACTCCTCCGTTCCAGAGATAACTAAACACTCTCTTCTCTCCGCAGCTCTGCTTCTATTTCAAGATTCTCCCACAGAGCACTTAACACACTGCATTCTAATTGTCTCTTTCCTGGTGCCTGGAGCTCTTTCAGGAAAGTGATGGGATCTGCCCAGAAAAATTATATGCTGCTTCTATTCAAGCCCTAACCGTGTGCTCCGTATTCCATGGCCATGACTGGTTACTAAGCTTGATTCCAGCTTACGTGACAGAGGACACCACAGCTCAGCGGGACACAGTGAGGACACTACAGCTTGGGACTTGGGCTGCCTGTCTCTAGAGTCTGAGCTCCACTTGCCACTTTCCTCAGTAAGCATTTCTTCTACAGCCTACCCCACCTTCCCTGCACAGGTTCTGGGTAGTAGTCAGGGCATCTTCTGGTAACAGTGGTCCAAGCATCCAGGGTGGGAACACTTGGCAGCTGGACATCAAATGTGCCCTAACTTGTCCTGGGAGGTGGACAAGGGCAGACATGAACAGAACAAGCCCTTTCCTCTTCTGTGGGAGCTGTTATCTATACTGACCCTTTTGTGGGGCGATGAAATAAATTCCTTCTTGGAGAAGAAGTCTTGCCCCACTGCTTTTTCGTTGTTCGGTACGCGGCAAGTGTTAAAATTCGTTTTCAGAATCTGTTCCCAGATGCCCAGAGTGGTTGTGTTGATATGCCATCAGTTGTGCAGAGCATCAGGTACCCAGACTATTTGCTTTATGTAATGGTTGGTGGGCTTCTTGTGCACTCTCTGAAAGAATGTTCCTAAAAGGGTCATTTTTTATTTCCTGGGGTGCCTTTTCCCCCACTAATTGCTGGAAGGTTTGGAAATGGTTCCTCCTCCTCCAGCTCCATCTTCATTCTGTGCAAATGTATTTCCTCATGTCACATCTCCCTGACACCTCCGGTCTCCCCCAGAGAAGCAGACCCTCCTCCAGCCTCCCACGTGCCTTATGTCTCTCCAGGAAAACCTCCACAACTCAAAACCAAGTTGGAAGAAACACACTCCCTTGGTTTTTCTCCTGTGTAAACAGATTTGATATAGCGAAGGGGGAAGAACTGGATCCCCACGAGGAAGAGATATGCCATGAATTTTCTGAGATACTTGGGCAAGTCATTTACCCCTTCTGTTCCTTCTAAAGTGAGGGATGAAGACTCTGAGGCCAAGAAGTAGGAGGCTCTGGGGTCAGGAGGTCTCATGAGCCACATTTCAGGGAGATGAGAAGAGCTTCTCAGAGTCCCTGCACGGCTGGAGAGACCCCAAAAGCTAAGAGGGTAAAGCTACCTCTGAATAGGCTGTACGTAGACATCCAATCTAAGGCCAGCAGGACCAGGGGACCACCAAGCCTCATTTTTGCTTCTGTCTCTGGATCTCTGGTTCATATGGTCAGCAGTTTCTGTCACCTAGAGGTGTCAGCAATGCAGCTGTTCCCTTACCTTCCAACCACCTGCTCCCACTGAGCTGAGCCTGTCACCCACTACTTGGTTTCTCCAGTGAGACTCCAGAGGTCTAACCTGAGCATATGCCCTTAAGGCATGTGGCTCTCAGCCACAATCTGACCCCAGTGAAGGATGGAAAAACAGAGATGCAAGTATTTCCCGAATATGGCTTCCTTTCTCTTATAGTACCTGGCTGTAAGGAGAGTGGGGGGTCAGAAGCCAGATGGGAGGAGATTTTTTTTTCCTCCGGGTTTTCTTTGAATATTATGTATTGCCGACCTAGAAAAGACCCCCATTGCTTAGCCTGGAGGGGATTGCCTGAGCACATGTGCTTTCATTTAAACCAGCTCATGCGCTGGTTCCGCTGGTCTGCCTTGAATACTGCCCATTTCTGCTCCTGCTGGGGAAGCACGGCCTGAACCTCTGACAGAAACTGTCCCCACTCCCAGCACATGCCCTTTTCCATACATGCGCTTCCCACCTCTACTGTGGAAAGAAAGCACTGGCCCCAGTACAGCCGCCAGTGCTAACATAGATGACTTCCTCTTTAAACCTCAGATTCTACCTTGTGAGTGTGTGTCTGTCTCTTTTGCTAGACTGGGAACTCGCAGAGAGGGGGTGGGGCTCTACATGATTTGTCTGCATATTCTTGAAGCTGATGATCGTATCTGCCACACAGCTGGGGCTCTGTGTTGGTTGAATGAATAAATGTTGACAGACACTGGCTACTTAAAATTGTAACCAGAAGGAGAAGTTAAACATGCCGAGTGATGCTCAACTCTTTGAAGATGATTTCCAGGAGGAGGCAAGCACACCCAAGAACACTTCCAGGAAGATACAACCGGAAGGTTGTTGGGTTTGTCTTTCTGAATCCAGTTATTACCGACGCTCTCTGATTTTACCCATTTTCCTTGTAATGAGTAACTCAGTTCTTCTTTATATGTAAAACTCCATAATGGTTATTCTGCATTTTCTTTACCCAGTCATCATCTGATGGGCACCTAGGTGGATTCTATAGTGTGGCTATTATGACTGGTGCCACAGTATACAACGTTATGCACCTGTCTCCATAGTAACCTGATTTGATTCTTCTCTTTCCTTCCTTTTTTTATTGTTTGACAATCTCAAGGTCTTTTGAGGGAGGAGTGGGGGTTATTTGTTTGTTCGGTTGTTGCTGTTTTTGTTTTGTTTCGTTTTGAATACTGAGTTGGACTGGGGCTGGAGAGGTGGCCTAGCACTTAACTGCGCTTAACTGCTCATGCAGAGGACGTGAGTTCAGTTCTGAGCACCCAGGTTTGGAGTTCCAACAGCCACTTCTGACCCTTGCAGGCCTGCACACACACACACACACACACACACACACACACACACACACAAACACACATAATCACACATATGCACACACTCACACATGCATACACTCATACACAGATACACACCTATAGACTTACACACATAAGCACACACAGAGACACACTCACAGACTTTCACACACACTCTCATACATATGGATACACATACACACATATGCACAGATACACACGCATGCTCTCACAGACTTTCACATACTCACTCAATGTGGATGTATACTCACAGGCTTACACTCACTCTCTCACATGCACACTCTGCCCCACCCTCCCACCCCCCACCCCCCACCCCCACACACTGTCTCTCTCATTCATATTTAGTTAAATAGCAAGAAAGAACTACCTACTGGTTCAGGGACCATGATGAACATGTGGAAATTTGAAACTGATGGAACATTGCTCTGTGTGTGTGTGTTTGTGTGTCTGTGTGTCTGTGTCTGTGTGTCTGTGTGTGTGTCTGTGTGTTTGTGATTTTGTGGTTGTGTTGTGTAGTTGTATGTGTGTGCATGTATTTGTTCGTGTACTTGTGGGCATGTGTTTGTGTTTGGTTGTATGTATATGTGGCTGTGTGTATGTGTGTGCCTATATGTATACTGCTGTGTGTGTGTGGTTGTATGTGTAGTTGCATGTGTGGTTGTATGTGTAGTTGTTCAGGGAGTGCAAGTATAGAAAAGGGGAAGAAAGCCTCAGAGATCTCTTGAGTACTAAACAGTTACCATCTGCCTTTCAATTCCTCTTCCATAGATATCTCAAGGCCATGTGGCAGGTGCCCTTCCACTTAGTCAAGACCAGGCAACTGGACTTAGAGTGTTCTTGTACTCAGTGCCATGTGCTTTTCTCCATCATAAGAACCACTAAGTGCCTCTGCAGTGTATTTCTAGTAGGCTAAAGACCCATGTGCTTCAAAGAACACTAAACGTGGAGTCAGAAGGACCTAAGCCTGGGACACCATTTTATCTGTGTGACCTTGAAACATCCCTTCCTTCTCTGAGTCCTGATTTAGATGTCCAGAAAGTGACAAGAGACCTTTAAAGTTTGACTAAAATAGCCTAGAACTTCTGTCCCAGGACAGTCACTCTGGCTTGGGAGTGGGAGGTAGGGACTATCAGGAGCTGCAGAGTCATAGATGGAGTGGACCATCATCCCTGCATTGCATCTTAGGGGCTAGAATATCCCTTTGAGGAAAGATAGAGCCAAAGGTCAGAAGTCAACACCAAGTCTTGGGGTCTTGGGTTCCTCATAGAAAAAAAAGTAAATATTTCAGCTTCCATGACATATTTCTGTGGAGAGAAATCAGCATGTATGTATGTCTCCTAGAGGCAAGCATCCCTCACAAACAGCCATGGCTATGAAGGGTAAATGTCAGTGGCTTTCCCTTGCCACTCCAACACCTCATCTTTGCTATCCCATGGTAGAAGATGGAGATGATGATGGGTACAGGGAGGGAACGCAGTCATTGGTCAATCATCCATTTGGTCACCAAGTATATCAGACTATTGCAAACTCGTCTGCAAGGAAGCTGAACTAGAACCGTCCTGAACAAGCAGTGGGAGACCTGGGCTCACTGTGGACAGTGTCTGGAGAAGGTTTTTCTCCAAAGGCACATTGGAGCTCAGATGTCACCAATGGGAAGGAGCTGGATGTGTAAAGAACCCTAAGAAGGAAGCTCAGAAAGAGTGTGTGTGTGTGTGTGTGTGTGAGAGAAGGCCCAAAAGATTCTAGAGAGCATTAACATTGCCTGGCACCCAGTGCCCTCAAGCTTGGACTACTGACAGCTGGACAGAGGCATTTCGCGACAAAACCCTAAAGATGTAGAGCTACGCCAACCCTCTGGTCCACAGGAAATCAAACCTCTGATTCTGGTGTTTGTCCTCATCATTCCTGGTGTTTGACAACTGTTTCCTTTCCACTCCAGGCCCAGCCTCCAAGTGCAGAGACTCCGCAGCACGCCAATGAAATTGATTTAGTGGTTGCCGTACATTCTCTCCCCAGCCTGGAGCAGCAGAGATTTACAGCTCCTGCCGGGCAGCCCCTCCCTGCTTCCTGTAAATCTCCCACCACATTTGGGGCGGCTGCAGCTATTTGGGTAACCTTTATCTGAACCAGAACTTCCTCGCCAGGAACTTCAGAGGGTACCTCCAGGAAGGACGGGAGAACCCCAGGGGCCGACTTGTTTTGGGGTGGATTCCATGCCTGCTAAGGACAGCTGCTGCACAGGCAATGGGCAGAAAACAGTTCTTCTTTGATGCCAGGACTGCCTTTGTGGGGATGGCGTGAACCCCCAAAGGAGCATTTAGGGTTTATGGAGGGCGTGTGGAGAGGCAGCACGCTATGAAGCCTGCATGTCCAGCTCTTGGAAATAAGCATGGTGAGGGGCATCATCAGAGACCAGATGCTTCGGAATGGCAGCCACAGTAGTATGTAGTAGAGCGAAAGTCAGACATGTCTCATCAGTGTTATATTTACATCAAGGTGTCATGGTCTGGTTCCCAGCCTGGAATCCCATATCCATCAGACCAGATCTTTCATTATTCTTGGATCTATCCCCAGCATTAAGAACCACACCTGGCTCCTAGTTAGGTCTTGATAATCTCTAAGTAAATAAATGATTAAGGAAAGTCGGGCTCCATCATTATGTGACTGAGGGCAAATCATTGCCTCTCTGAGCCTAAGTTTTCTCCATTGGATGTTAGAACTAATAACTGATCAATCAAAATATTCAAGGACAAACTGTCAACTTCAACTTGTTCAGTAGATGGACCTCTTAGTACAACATGCATAGAGTCTAGTTACTAGTTCTCTCTCTCTCTCTCTCTCTCTCTCTCTCTCT
>NC_034596.1:11669690-11677483 GCF_900095145.1 Mus pahari | reverse complement strand
TCTCTCTCTCTCTCTCTGTCTCTCTCTCTCTGTCTGTCTCTCTCTGGCTGGAGAAGGTACACCCTACTGGGCACCATGATCCTGGGTCTCACAACACTTGTCCCTGTAGAAGTTGCTATGCCACACTCTTTTTTAAAGAAGCCCTCCTTCTGATCTGACAGAGCTGGATTCAAGAGCTTTGAAGTCCTTAGAACCGCTAATCAGAATTGTCTCTTCTGTAACTGCTACCTCGTTAAACAGGCAGACCTTGGGATCAAGATCTGTCTGTCCTTTTCAGATTCTGGCTCCTCTTGCAGGGCGGGAGCCAGGCACATGCTCTGGGCCTGACACTGAGAGGGGAACCGTCACAACTTCCCTTGGTGCTCACGGTGACATTTATCCTAAACAGGGTTAGAAGAGTGGCTGCGCTCTCTGGCCAGAAGAAGCAAACTGAAATTGCTTCAGTAAACAGCTCAGTAGAGAGCAAAGCCGGGCCTCATTAAACCACAATTAGGATTTCTGCTCTGGCTTCAAGGGAACTCCGTTTGGGACCCAAGACTGTTTATTTGAATAAGGCAGAGGCTGGGGAGGCAAGTGTGGAGAGGCGGAGGCGGAGGTGGAGGTCAGGCGGCGGGCGTTGGATCTTTCTGTCATTCTGGACACTTGGATAATGGGAAACCTTTGACCTCAGCCCTCCCAGATCCCTGGATTCCAGAACCAAATAACTACAGGCCAGCAGTTTTGAATCTCCCTCAAATGACTAATTAAATGGGATAAGGTATGTAAAGTGCCCTATGAGCAGTAAAGACTTAATAGATGTGAGTTACCCCCTTAGCATTTTGACTCAACAGCCAAGCCACAGGAGAAGGGAAAAAGCTGCTTTCACCAGAAGCCGTGTGTGCAGTGCGAGTGTCTTTCATTTGGTTGCTAGTGTTCCACCCACTGAAACAAGCAAATGGCTGCGCCAATCCTTTGCAATAGGTCCTCTCTTTAGGTTGGACATGCCATATTTCCTTTGATATTGCTTTAAGATGGAACCCTGCCCACCCTTGAAGCCCCTCATGCTTCTCCTGTCTTCCCTTGCCAGTGACACTTGGTTAGCTAGAGCCACTTTTCTCAGGGATTGTCCTTGTGAGGTCCCTCTTCAGCGTGGTTTTCCTCTTTAAACTTCCGTGGGCTTCAAAGGGATCCTTTCAGGCCAGGCTTCTTGATTTTTCTTCATACGTTGGACCTGAGAAAGAGTTAAGGAACAGATGGTGGTTTTGCTTACTGTCTCCACACCCATAAGGAGCCATGGGCTATCCATTCAGATATTCAGTTTATTGAGCAACTACAGTATAATGAGTGGTTAAGGCATCAGATGTGTGACAAGTGACTACCTTCAAGGTGCTGGTCATTTGGTGGTTGAGTGCCTTCTTATGATCCTCTAGGGCAGTGGCTCTCACCCCTCCTAATATTGTGACCCTTTAATATATTCCCTCACGTTGTGGTGACCCCTCTATCCATAAAATTATTTTCATTGCTACTTCATAAGTGTAATTTTGCCACTGTTATAAACTGTAGTGTAAACATCTGTATTTTCCTATGATCTTACGTAGCCCCTATGAAAGGGTTTATTCAAGCCCCCAAAAGGCCATGACCCGCAGGTTGAGAACTGCTATCGTAGAATAACTTCCATGGAGTCTGGCCGCTCATGTCCATTCATGGTTTCATGAATGGGACCTTCTGGGCTTCACCAGAAGCTAAGAGCATGGCATCCATATGTTAAAATCCGAGATCACGGCAGCGGGAATTCTACCCACCTTGCTGATGACAGCGGCTCACCTAACATATACGAGACTCCAAAAGCTGGAACAGAACTGCAGATGGGAGGATCTCTGAGTACAGCTTCATCCCAGACACCTCAGGGCAGCCTACCTAAGATTCCGAACAGACCAACTAAGTGCAAGGGCTGGGCCATTAGATCGGATCTACTGACAGACTCATTAAGGTCGAGGTAGGAAGCAGGCCAAGCTCCCTACAGCTTTTGTGACTGCCAGCTGATGGTTTACTTAAAAGACTGAGACGTTGACTAGAGTGTTTTACAGGAGAGAAACTGGCCACCAAAGAGGAGTTCGCACTTGGTGTTTGCAGGGCGTATTACAATATAGAACTGAGACCCCAGATCTCGGATAGGCTAGTGGAAGCTTAGTTCTATCACTTACCGACTTCAGGACTTGGAACAGCTTGTCCCCACATCACCAGGCCTTAGTTTTCTTCTTTACATATTGAGAAGTGCTCTCTTTATCCAACTAGTCCCGAGAGTTGCGATAAGTCTGGATTTTTTTATCGTATTTTTCTAACTATCAGACACTATGCAATGTGATACAGAGGCACAGAATGAGACATGGTAATTTTTTTTTTTTTTTCAAGACAGGGTTTCTCTGTGTAGCCCTGGCTGTCCTGGAACTCACTCTGTAGACCAGGCTGGCCTCAAACTCAGAAATCCGCCTGCCTCTGCCTCCCAAGTCCTAGGATTAAAGGCCTTCGCCACCACACCCGACTGAGACATGGTATTTCTGATGAATATATTACATTTCTCTGATTTTTTTTTTTTATTCTAGGTGAGCTGAAAAGAAGAACGAGCTTCCTTTTTAAGGGGAATGGAATTAGGAAAGCTTTCAGAGAAGTCAGTTGGAAGGATTTTTGACAGAGAATTAACCTGGTCAACATCAAGACTGTCAATAAATCTCTGTTCAACGGGTGGGTGAGTGAGTGAGTGAGTGAGTGAGTGAGTGAGTGAGTGAGTGAGTGAGTAGAACTCCAGGCATAATTTCTTCATAAAATGAATGTCAAAAACGGATGGATATGGGCTTGTCAGAAGTCCATGTGTCAGTGGCAAGCGGCCAGCAAAGAATGAGTAGCTGAGAGGATGGATAAATGAATGAATAGGTGGGACACACGCCTGATAGCCTGACCTGTGTGGCTCCCCTGGGAAACTTCTCTCTCTGTGTCTCTCTGTCTCTCTGTCTCTGTCTGTCTCTCTCTCAAACTCCTAGCAGTTGAAAGTAAATAAACAAATCAAATTCTATGGTCACATCAAGGCCCTTGTTGAATTCACAACCTCCAGAGAAAACTACTCTCTAACCCCATTCTACATGCAGCTGTCAGTCAGGGCCCTGCCCCACCCCACCCCCACCCCACCCCATCCCCACCCTGCTGAGAACCCCCCTGGGGAAAACCTTATAGGAGACTCTGATAGAGCTGACGATTGAGGGCATCCAAGCCCAGGAGGAATCATGAAGGATGAAATGACCTTCCTTCTCTGCCTTTTCTACAACCCCACCCCCTACCCCTATGAAATTCTTTCATTTTTTTGTCCTCGGGACCATACTTCTTACTTTGTGGAATATGGGCAAAAGTGTTAGCCACTCACCCCAGCCTGAGTGGGCGCTGGGTCGGCTCACCATCCCTTCCCCGTGTCATAAAAGAGACTTTAGCTAGAGATGGAGGGACCATTCCCATTGATTACACAGTCCACTGCTGAGGGTTCTCAGGAACTCAAAGGACAGCAGTGTCTTCCAATTGTTGATGACATTTCCCCAAACAGGAATAGCACTGCATGCTTCACACCACTGTTAGTAAACAGTTGTTAGTTTTTAATAGCAATGCTTTGCTTAGCAACAAACCCTCTTATTTGCATAACCCTCTGTAGATTTTAATGTTTTATTTTGATTGTCTCATTTTCACTTCTTAGCATCCTTGACAGGGAGATGAGACAGAGACCATCCTGTCTCGTTTAGGAATGAAACTGAAGCGCCACCAGGTCATGTGACTTGTCCTAAATCACTCAGCTGAGATGCTGGGTACCAGGCCCAGATCATTCTTAATTTCCTGACTCCCCACAAGCTAAACACTCCCAAAATGACGGTGTTCTACTTTACTGCTCCCGTGGCCATAGGGAGAAGGAAACGGAGACACAGAATGGTTTGGTGGAAGACCATTTGAAAGAAATGATGTTTTTAATTAAAGATTAAAAAATGCAGGCTATGTGGGCTCATAAATACTGACTTTAGCCTTAATTGATTAACGTATCCTAGTATCAGATTAACAGTGACTTCAAACACTGCAAAAACCCTGCTAATGCTATAGCAAAAGGGTTTCTTTTTAAAAACTTACCTTTTTTATTTTCAAACTTATGTGAAATCCTCCTATATCTGGGCAGGACACGCCTGCCAGTTTTTATTAATAATTTATTCTTTGGCTGTGTCATGCACATATATAGTGTGTTCTCGTCATGCTCATCTTTCTTTATCCTCCGCTTACCTCTGATAACCCTGTACTCCTCCCACCAACACTTTGACAGAAATGAGACGGCAAGGTAGGATGGCACAAAGCCAAACCCCTTAGAGGCTAACCTGAGCTCGCTGCCCGGCTCTGCGGCGGTGAGGAAGTCATTCAGCTGGCCTTGGCTTCCTTCTAGGCTGGGGAAAACATCCTCTGTTTCAAATGGCCAAGGTTTGGAAAGGTAGGCCCGATGTCATAGAGCACCTAACCCATGTCTAGTCAGTCACCATGCATGGTGTTGTCACTCTCGGGAAGATGCCTCAGGTCTCTTTAGACACAGGGGAAAGATGTTGTATTGTGAGAGTATAATGGACAAATTCCTGAGGCCTCAGTTCCTGGTCTCCTGGAAGACCCTGGGAAGCAGAGCCTCTGTAGTTTGTGTACCGTCATGCATCCTTTCCAGGGCAGGGCCGTCTCTCATCTGCAAAGCAGTGGGTCATAATACCAATGACAACGGTTTGTCAGGACTGGATGAGTCTGGATGCTAAATCCTGGGTTCAGAATTTGTCAGCCAGCAGCATTCAGCAGACTGCCTGCAAGGAAGGAGCCTGGGAGATGCAGGTGGCAGCTCCAACCGAGCACTAAAGGCAGGAGGATTCGATTCAAGCAGCCTGCTTCCTCCTTCCTAGAATGGGGAGAATTCCTTGCTTGCTTGCTTGAAGCACTGCTCAAGGGCCGATGAGAAAACCAACAGCTTTCATCTTGGCTAAGAAAGTACACCTACCGAGGACCTTTGAACCCAACACTACACAAAGATCCAACCTCCACCCACCTTAGCCTGAATTTAGAGGACTAGGTGTCCAAAAAAACCTCATCTAAGATGCGGAAAAAATCATTAGATTACAGGTGCACTTGTTTTCCATACGGCAGAGCCCCATGTGCCTGCGAGGGCCGGGAGGGCTCCCTTGCATCACTTGGTGGGAATGGCAGCCCCTTGGGGACACCATTCCTTCCTTTAGGCTTGCAGACATCAGCTCCTTTGATTCCCTTTCAACACTGCCCAGCATTTCTGTCCCATCTAAAGAGGGAAGCGGGGTGCTGGCAGTAACCAAGGGCCTGCTGACTTTAACCTTTAAAAAAAAAAAAAAAAAAAAAACAAGCTTTATTGTGAAGACCAAAAGGCCTTATAAACCTTAATGAGCGGCATATGTGAAACACATACGTGAAATGCTTGTTTGAAAAATATCTCCCAGCTAGCTTTCAATAGCATAGCCTTATTATTCTAAACGGGGGGCTTGTCTTACCAGCAGACTGAACAAAACCCCAGTTGGAGATAATTATCTTAGCAGAATTCCCCGTGGGTCCTCAGAGAGGGCTTGGGGGTGGAGGTTGCTGGAACACATGTGCTAACTCGGGCTGCTTTGTATACACAACAAATACAAAGGCTGGGCTTCTGGAATGATGACCTCAGCATCCGTTCCAGGGATGGCAGATAGGTCTGTCTCTATGGGAGGGGGCTGGAGATGGAAGATGTTTGACCAAACTCATAGGACAAGTAAGAATTGTTGACAGCAGGAGGTATGTGCGGGGCGAGGGGAGAGCATAATGACTGGACCAGAAATGGAAAGACCCAGGTCATACAAGCTAACTCAGGTTCGGCCATGAGTTTGAGCAAGTGACTATAAAATGACATTGATGTGCCAAGTCAGAAAGACATTCAGGTGACAAGAGGTTATTGAATTTATCGAATCCGAAGTCACTGATAAATGGCAGTCTCTGTGACCCTAGGATGTCGAGAGCCTGTTGCTGACCATGAGAGCAGCAGCCTGGCACACAGCCTCTCTTACCTCAGGAAAGATGGCCAAAGATGAGCTCCGCACCGGTATTGTGAGTTCTCAGTGCCCCCTTTGAATGGGATGGTTCAGCTGCCATTGACTGGATGGTTGCGGCTGTCAAGCGTCTGGGCCTGGTACCCAGATGTTCAGGGAAAGTGGGCCACTGGGCTTCAATTAGCTGGGTAATTGTTTCAATTCCTGACTGCTCTCTACCCCTTAATTAGCTCCCTGCTGCCTTCCACCCCTAAGCTCAGAAATACCACAGCCCTGTCCTTTCCCACCCTGAAGCCGGCAGAGGAACTTGGGTGGGGCTGGTCCAAGCACTGGCAGCCTCAGGAAAGGTAGGCAGGCCCCGTCAGGTCCCAAACACTCTTTGATCTCTGTCTTCCTTTCCAGGCTCCCTCCAGAAGATTTAGGGTAACCATACTGGGAAGATGTAAAGCGGGAGAGCTGGGGACCTTTGAGGCCTTGAGGATAAAGTGGATCGATCTGGGGTTAAAACTTAAGGACTGCGATACTTAAAACTTAAGGACTGCGATACTTTCTACAAACTGTTTGGCTTCCCCTGCCTCTGTTGTTCTCATCTGTAAAAATGGGGTGACAGGAATTATGCTATTAGCTCTAGTTGTTGAGGTAACTATAGGTGATAGTTGTTAGATATAGTTAATAGTATAGATAATAGCTGTTCAATAGCGTAGCTTGTTTCAAATCCTATATGCAGGTAAGCAATATGCCTTGTACTCTGTAAACAGCGCCTCACTCTGCTTCACATTTCTCCGTAAGCAAAAGCTCAGCATGTCACTGGAACCAGTTTCCAAGTAGGGTGTTGCAGTTTGCTTTGGGACTATGATGGGCAGGTAAACCCCATCTGTACTCCTAGCCTCAGGTTTTCCAGCATAAAACGTTATTCACTAAGGATCCTTCCATCTTTCAGCATTCTAGAAGGAGAAAAAAAAATGGCACTCTCTAAAACTCTGGGGACTTTCCACCCCAGGCAGAGCCCTGTGTCCAGCCCCTGCCTTGCCTGCAGAAATGCACCCCTCCTGTTTTCTCACCAAGGTAAACAGAGTCATTAACACTTTAATCTTAATTACCACTAATGATAGTAAATTTGCCTCATTAAGTAAAACGGGGCTTTCTGGTCTCATTTGTCTCCTAAGCTGCACCCAAACGTTTAAAATTTCAACTGTGTAATTCCAACTTCGAGGCTGAACCTAATTGGTCAATTGCAGGTTATTAATGGTGGATTTGAGTTCTAGGATAATCTTTGGGGAATAAATATAGGGCAGGACAGAGAGGTAAAGGCACAAACACCCAGATCAAGGCAAACTGAGCGCCAGGAGAGTAGCTGAGTGCCAGAAGAGTAGCTGAGCACCGGGAGTAGCTGAGCAACAGAATAGCTGGGCTTGTTTCTTTCTTGATTCCATTAGTTTGTAAGTTTTCCTAAGTATTCATTTTTTTTAATCTCTTAATTTCATGAACATTAAGTGTTACAAAGGCAGGAAATCACCACTTTTATGAAATATACAAAAGGTTTTAGAGTGAGTGTCACTTTCTATGCATGCCCTCCCACTCGTGTTTTTATGTATTCAGTGATTTTACAAAGAAATGTTTCTTTCATTATTTTTTAACCAGTTTCTTGACAATATCACCTGACCTTGATAATTAATCTATCTCCCTCTCCCTCTCCCTCTCCCTCTCCCTCTCCCTCTC
>NC_034596.1:11656916-11669584 GCF_900095145.1 Mus pahari | reverse complement strand
CTCTCCCTCTCCCTCTCCCTCTCCTTCTCCCTCTCTCTCTGTTCCTCTCCCTGTCTGTCTGTCTGTCTGTCTGTCTTGACAGTTATCTCTGGGTAGCCCTGGATCCTAGAACTCACTCTGTAGACCAGGTTGGCCTTGAACTCAGAGAGACTCACCTGCCTCTGCCTCCAGAGTGCTAGGATCAAAGGCGTGCACTACCACTACAGGTGTGTGCCACCATGTCTGGCTTACTCAGTGCTAGAGGTTGAACCAGGGATTTGTCAATGCACAGTAAGTACTCTACAATTTCCCCAGTCTGCTTTTTGTACTTTTCAATCTGGAGCAGAGATGCCCAGGATGGTTGTGGACTCACTCGAGACCCTAGGCAGGCCTCCAATGGATATTCTTCTGTCCTTTCCTGCTGAGTAGCTGAGACCATAGATAGACCTGTGCCACGAAGCCAGGCCAGTAAGACACCTTTATGTAAGCACACACGTGGTAAGGCTATGTTATAAGTCAGAGAAAATGTGAGCAGAGTACCTTTCTTCTTTTTCACATTGCTTCATTCTGAATTTTTCAAAACCTTTTTTGTGAGGCCTGTGGTGGTATGTGAACGGCCAGTGTGTGTGCACAGGGATTTGTCTCCAGCACTGCTAGTGTGGATTCTGAGAAAGACTGATCTTGAGGGTTCTACCTCTCTCCTGTTCTCAGACCACGACCTTGCTGACCTTCCCAAAGTCAGTGCAGAAGAATGCGTGTGCCCACACTGAATTGAAGTAAAACTGACTCTTACATGTAAATTCGCAGCCAGCATCCAACTTTT
Source organism: Mus pahari (assembly GCF_900095145.1). Lineage (NCBI taxonomy): Eukaryota > Metazoa > Chordata > Mammalia > Rodentia > Muridae > Mus > Mus pahari. The sequence continues at coordinate 11,668,782 of NC_034596.1, read as the reverse complement.
TCTCTCATCCTAGGCATTTCCATGCTATCAGATTCTATAATGAACTTTTTTTTTTTCTATTTGATCCTCACAACAAGTCCGAGATTAAAGCCACACAGTATCTGAACCCCTACTTCACAAGCGGGTAAAATGAGGCTCGGATAGATGTTATCAAAGCTTCCCAGGAGCTAACCTCATTCTTTTAAACCCTGATCATTAGCTGCTCTGGCTGGGGCAGGAGTCTGGGGACCAGAGACCACGGCAGAAAGGCAGTGGTGCACTAAGGGTGAGAGATGCCATGAGCTACTTCAGACCCTTGCATTTCTCTCTAGATTCTCTGGTCACTCTAGGGTGTGCAGAACCCAGAGGATATACTTCTTTTCTAAGTCACTGCCTATATCAACATTTTTTGGATGGAGATGAATGATTAAATTTTGGCTGTGTGAGTTAGTTTACTCTATTCAGCCACCATGAGTGACGAATCAGCACGGGACCAGTCCTGCCAGTCTCTGTTCCTATTTTCCCTGATTTATAACATATAGCCTTACCTTATGTGTGTTTTTACATAAAGATGTCTTATTGGCCTGGCTTCGTGGCACAGGTCTATGGTCTCAGCTACTCAGCAGGAAAGGACAGAAGAATATCCACTGGAGGCCTGCTTAGGGTCTAGAGTGGGTCCACAACCATCCTGGACATCTCTGCTCCAGATTGAAAAGTACAAAAGCAGACTGGGGAAATTGTAGAGTACTTACTGTGCATTGACAAATCCCTCCAGCACTGAGTAAGCCAGACATGGTAGCACACACCTACAATCGCATAACTCAGGAGATAGAAGAGGATCAGGAGTTCAGGGTCATCCTGGGTTACATAATGAGCTTAAAGACAATCTAGGCTATAAAAGACTCAAGAGAGAGAGAGAGAGAGAGAGAGAGAGAGAGAGAGAGAGAGAGAGAGTGTCAATCTGGGGATAAAACATTTATGCAACATGCACAAGACTTTGTAATCAACCTTAGGACTGCAAAGATTAATTAATTAATTAACAAGTTATTAAGCATGTACTATGGATTCATTAATGCTAAACTTATGGCCTGGGCCAGTGCAATAATTCATGCCCATGGGATGTTTATCTATTACCTATTATCTCACCACATCTCCTTGCTTAGCAACATCAGACACACTTCCTCTCTACATTTAGGAGTCATTTCGAAATTGCCAACATAAATTACAAAAAGCAAAAACAAACAAAGGAACAAAACTTGTGTTATTACTCAGACTGTAAAAAGAACGTGACAAGAAGGCAGAATGAGGCTTCACCTTGTTTGACCTGGGAGGACTTGAATGTTGGGCAGCTCAACCTCTGGGGGTTTGGAAAGGACCAGAGCAGTGTGATAAGTGTCATCTCTGGGGTTCTGTAAGTCTTTTAGCAATAGGTGAATTTTTGACTGACATACTCCTGATGGGAACGTGAATCTGTACCCCTCCTTTGGAAGCAACTGGTGCAACTCCCAAGTGTATGCTTACATATACTCTGTGGCCAACGATTCATTCCCATGTCGTACACAGCGTAAAACTGCATGTTTATGCTCACCAAAGGAATGGCACGAAAATGTACATAGCAGAATTAAATAGGAGACACATATCTGTAGAGAGAGGACTGCTTAAAGAAATTATGGTTTATGCCTTCTAGGGAATACTATGTAGTAGGACTACAGTGTGGTTTCTTTTCCCAAACTACAGGCTGATCAAAGAAGCCAGCACAAAAAAAAAAAAAAAAAAAGATGCACTTTTCCGAAGAATTACGGCAGAAGTCAAACAGAATGTTACCTTGGGGGTGTAGTGACTGGGAAAGAGCACAAGGCATACTGGGCCACTGGGGACCCAGTGATGCTCTAAACCTTGACTCTGATCATGGCTGCATGAGTATACACATATGTAAGCTTTGTGTGCCTTCTGGAAGTGAGACACATGTCCATTAATAGCCTTGAACCTGGGGGAGGTGGGGGACAGAAAGGCAGGCAGACAGAGAAGGAGAAAGGAGACACATTCCATTACAAATTGAACAAACTAGAGAAATATTGAGATTCTAGAGCCTAGTTTGGATTCACAGTGGCCCCAGGGACATCTGTAACCCTGGTCAGGCCCACCAGTGGCCTGGAGAGAGCAGTGTATACTTCCTGACAACTCTGCCTCTAGTCAGATGGATGAGGAGTGCTTTCTTGTGTCTCTGTGGTAAGTTGAGACAATTTTCTCAGAAGCCCCCAGCAGACCTCTCTTCATGTTGGATTGAGAGGTTCTTGGTCCCCGATGAGCCACACTGGCAAAGGGAGTGGGACTATTGTAGCCAACCTTGCTGCTTCCCTTAGTTCTCCGGGCCTGTTTTGGAATCAGTCTTGCAGCAAGCAGTGTAAAAAATATTCTGGGCCCTACGATTAGTAGCCTCCATACAAACACTCAAGCATGCCCATGTGGAGGCGGGGAGGCAGGAAACAGAGGCAGGTTTCAGGGCTAGGATGGGGCCAGAATTTGACTGGGAAGGATGTGCATGGTTAGCAAGTGAGAATCAAAAAGGACAGCCAGGGAGGGAAGGGTATCACTTTGTGGAACATTCCATTGTAGTATTCATGTTTCCTGCCACACTCTACTGACTACTGCCAATCCCATGTAGCCATCGCAGATGGTTCCTGGGCATATCAACAATCTTCATTTCCTCATTCAACAACCATGTGGGCTCGTTCACCCTAAGAGTGGTTATAGCTCCAAATTGGAAATAGGGTGGAGTTCTCCAAGGTTCACACTTGTGGAAGCCATCTCCAACATGGTAATTGGTGATCCCTGCCTCCTTGGGTAGTGTCTAGAGATATGCCCCAGTTCTGTTAAGTGACCAAGGGCATGAAGCAAAAGGGACCGGTGTGTTATTTCTGAGGTTCGATCACAAGGCTGTAGCTTTTCTTTTGGGTGTTTGTTCTCCCGGTGGGTTCCCTCTCAGTTCACTCAATGTGGGAGGAAGCTACATTGTGAGCCATCCTGTGGGAAGAACCACAAGGTAAGGAACTGGAGCCTTAGGCCAACAGCCATATGAGTGCACCATCGTAGAACTATACTCTTCACCCCAAGCCAAGCTACAAACAGCTCTGGCTGACTGCATAACTATCACCCCTGAGAGTCTGAGCCACTGCCCTCCAGTAAAACCACTCCCAAGTTCCTGACCAATAGAAGTGAGACAAAAAAAGGTTTTCACTGGCTGTTGCATTATAAGCCGCTGAACTGCTCATTGGCAATAGATTGCTAGTGTAGATAACCAATATAACTCTCCACCAACGGAGAACAGAAATAAGTCTTTAGTCTTCCATTCTTGGGATAGACTGTGTGGTTCATTCTAAGGCAATGGGGCTCTAGGTTATCATGGTAGAAACCAGCTCAGTGACCTATCTCAGAGCCCGGCAAATGCTAGGCAAGCACTCTGCCACTGCAGTAGGTCCCTGGCCCTTGCATCTGTTGTTGACCTGCCCTCTGATCTTCTCTCTTTCTTTACATTCCCAGGATCATTTCCCAAGTGAGCAACCTGCACCCTACTCTTTGTGTAAGGCTCTGGTTTGTTCACTGGTAGGTGTGGGGACACAACTAAGACGGAGCACTGGGTGTACCCAGGCTCAGAAGCAAGCATCTGTACAGCACACGAGTGAAGCCAGAGCCTGCTTATTTGCCCTGAGAGTTTTGAGGACAAACAGCCCAGAACTGGAGGTTTGGTACTCCTCCTAGTATGCCATTCCTAGGGCTTCCCTAGAAAAGTATCAGAAGGTAGGGGATACAGGTGCTCCTCTGTCCAGGGGGCACATTTGTCCATGTGTACACATGTATGTGGAGGCCAGAGGCCAGTCTTGGGTGTTGAAGCTTAGGAGCTGTCTCTCTTACTATGGAAGCAATAAGACATAGGTGTCACTGATTTAGCTAAGCTGGCTGATCAGTGAGCCCCAAGGATCCATCCCTGCCCCTGCTTCCCCAACGCTAGAATTATTAGCATGTGCCATCACACCTGACTTTTTATGTAGGTGCTTGGGAGTAGACTCAAGTCCTCATGCTTGTGTAGCAAGCATTCAATCCACTGAGCTATGTTCCCAGCCCAAGTTGGACAGATCTATTGTTCCATGATTCTGGGGGTGTCAAAAGTGTAATACCAAGGTATCAATGGGACCAGGATCCATCTGAGGCTTTGGATAGAATACTTCCTTGCCTCTTCCTGGCTTGGTGGTGGCTGGCAGTGCTGAGTCCCCTGGCTTTCAGGAGCATCGCTGCAGTCTCTATCCAGCAGGGTGATTCTTTATGTAACTTCAGTTCATTTTCTTCTACCCTCACCAGTCCTACTGACCTCACCTTAACTTAATACATCTGCAAAATCTTCCAAATAAGATCTGTTTGAGCATGTCCCTGAAAGCTTGCCTTGAGAACCCATGCAGATGGTGTGTGGAGCTATGGTCTCTGGGGGTGGGGGGGCGGGGATTAGGACTAAAGGAGATGGTGAGTGTGAGGCTCCCACAGTGGCCTTAATGGCTTTATATGGTAGTGTGCTCTCTCCCCATGCAATACCCTCTGTCGTATTCTAATGTGGGAAGGAGTCCCTCACCAGAGTCCATGAAGATGCGGATACCATGGGCTTGACTTCCTAGTGTCCAGAACTGTAAACTCACTAAACATCTGTACTTTAAAAAAGATCAAGTCTTGTGACTTTTAAGATAGTGGGAAAATACAGTCTATTACAACATCCTGTTCGGTGGTCCTTGAAAAAATTTAGGCAGACACTGTTAAATCTAGCACTAGTCTATGTAAGTACGAATGAACCTCTCAACCTACTTAGGGCTAGACATGCATACAAACACAGATATGCAGACACACACACACACACACAAGCAAGCACACATGCATGTGCACTTGCACACACTGGATTCATCTGTGGAGCAAAGGAGAATGGAAGAGGAAGGGTGAGCTAGCTCTTTTCCCATCTTATGAATCCCAAAGCCCACAGTACATCCATGCATCACCACTCTCTAAGCTTGAAAGTTGTTGCTCAATTCTCTTCACTAAATGTTGAGGAGGACTTCATGAGAAGAGGACCACAAATGACTATGGGCTGGCTCAGGTGCTCTCCCAGTATCTTGTGCTCAGGCACTGGGGCTTCTGTAATCTTTCCATACCTCAGGCTGCCTCATAGCCCTGGTTTGTGACCCCAGCAAAATCTGGGCCACATGTGCTCTGGGGGCCTGGGGACAAGACTTTCTGAGCACATAGATCTGCCCATCCTTCTGCCATGTCAGTCAGAGATGGAAGGGGAGGGGCAGCTTTCACACTTTGGAAAGTGACAGCATCATTTCCTAATTATCACATTTGGGGGAACAGATGGGAGAGCATGTGGAGGAATTGTGGGCTTCTTTTAAAGGGGGAGATGTTTTCTAAAGAAAGTTGCCACAAAACGCTTCCACCCAGTTGTCCCAAAAGTGCTTGAGATTTGGAGGCACTCAGAAAAGAGGATGCCCCCACACATACCATTTTGCAGACACTCAGGAAATAGGATTCTCCCCACACCCCTCCCCTTTGCAGAAGAGGAGACAGAAGTGAGTGAAGGGGGACAGGGTGGGTATGTACAGAGCACCTGCAGTGTGCCAGGCACGATGTGTGGTCAGCCTCTTAAATAACGGCAGCAAAAACTAGGCATTGAGTACATGCCCATTATCCCAGAACAAGGGAGGTAGACACAGGAGGATTAGGTGTCCAAGGTCTTCTCGGTCTACAGGTCAAGTTGAAAGCAGCCTTGGGCTATATGAGACCAATTATTATTATACAAATAAATAAATTTAGATAAATAAATAAATAAATACGAACAATAATTATAGCAACTATTTGAGTAAAGTGTTATGATCATGAACAAGAAAATGGAGGCACAGTTGTCAGGAAGTAGAGCTGGAGGCAGAGCTGGGGACTGAGATGACTCAGTGAGTGAAGGTGATGTCACCAAGCCCAGTGACCTGAGTTCAGTCTCTGGCACCCACTGTTAGAGGAAGGAGAGAATCACCTCCTGCAGGTTGCCCTCTGACCTCCATTTGTGTGCTGTTCGATAAGTGCATGTGTGCACGCGTATATGCACAAGGTAAATAAATTTAAAAAGAAATAAACTTCTTTAATATGTAGAGGTGACTTCTGAGCTGGAGATTATCCCCAAATCCTCTTTAGACCTTGTCACACAGGGGCGGGGTGGCAGTGTGGCCTCTGCTCTTCTCCTGCTCCTGAGTTGGTGAAGGTTCCTCAGAAGGTTAAATACAGCTTGCCACAGTGCCCAGCAATGCCACTCTTAGGTAGACACCCAAAAGAATTGAAAGCAGGGATTCATTGTTACTATGTGTACAGCATCCTCAGCCCAAGCTCCCACTGCCAGAGAGTAAACAAACAAGTATGGACCGATGTGCCAGGAGATGTGGCTTAGAACATCACAGTCCTGATACCGTGACAGCAGAGGTGAGCGCGAGTAACCAGACCGCGAATGACAGATGCTGTGTGATGCCACTCACACGAGGTACCAGGTGTTGTCAAAGTCACAGAAAGTGACATAGCAGTTGCCAGGGTCCGTGGGGAGGGTGGAATAAAGGGTTTCCCTGTGAAATGAAACACTCTGGAAATGTTTAGTGCAAAGCGCTTCGTACATGATGAATGTGCTTAGTGTTACCCACTGTCTGCTGGTCGCTTGCAATGGCTAAAATGATTCATTTATGTTATATTTTAAAATGCACATAGTTCCTGCAGAGCCCTGTGGGATCCTTGGCCGGGGAAGAGATGGGTTTTGATGGTCAGATCTACCACATCCTTGGCAGCTTTTTTTTTTGGAAGGGATAAGTCTTGAAGGATTGGTGGATTTCATCAGCAGCTCTGAAGAAAGGAACGATCAGGTACCACAGAGAAGACAGAGCATCTGAAAACCTCACAGCCAGGAAAGTACTGATGTACTGTATGTGTGAGATGTTCTCTGGGCTGAGTCCTTGAGACCCTGTCTCAGAAGAACTGGATGGAAAGCTATTGAGAAAGACACATGACATCAGAGCACTGGGCCCTTGGCAGTATTCCTTCAGCGTCACTGCACGGGTATTGGGGGTCAGGGGATTATATGCTCCACCTTGCAGACAAGGAGAAAAGCATTTCCTGACATCACAGTTCCCTGTGCTCTACCGCTCCTCTCTACTCCAAACCCAGCAGACCCCTCCAGTGTGATGTCTCTCAAAACTTACTGGAGGCTAAGCAGATCCAAACATGGTTCATGTGCTTTCTTAAAAAAAAAAAAAAAAAAAAAAATTATTTTTCTTTGTGTGCACGTGTCAGATGAGTTGCAGCTGCAGGTGGTCATGAACCACCCAATCAGGATGCTGGGAAGTGAGACTGCATCTTCCACCAGAGCTCTCAACTGCTGAGCCATCCATTCAGCCCCAAGGTCACGATTTCCACCTGCACACCGATGCTGAGCTTGCTCCTCTGCCTGACTTATTCTCCCCATTTTTGTCTGTCAGTGCTCAATCCCAGTTCCCACTGAAACCAAGACTGCCAGGCAAGAGTCCTAAGGGAGGAGGCATGGCTTCCCCCTTGTCTCCTCCACTGTTCTCAGGTCCCTGTTAGGCCCTCGACGCAGCCTAGAGAATGTGTTCCATTCTGTTGACAGGCCCAGCCCCAGCAAGAAGAATCTTCTGAATGCCTTGACCTTGAAAATCAATAGGTGTCCTGTGGATAAGTCACTGCTTGCTCTGAGCTCCAGACTGGACCTCTGAAAAATACAGAAGTGATCATTTATGGTTGTCCTCATATCATAGTTAGACAACGCACTGTGTACTTATGCAAAAGGCTGGGGAGCAATACTGGAGCAGAGTCCTGGTGAAATGGAGCCCCAATTCCAGGAGCCAGAACTCTCCTCTCTCATTACTAGGGAGTGAAAAGTTGATGGACTGAAGGTGGGTAGCTTCTCAAAACGTAAGACATACACTTAACAGCTCACTGCTTGGCTCTTACCCCAGAGAACCGAACATTTACTGTTATAAAAGTCAATGTATGATTGCTGGTCTGGGGCTTACTTGTAATCTCTGAGCAAATTCAACCACCCACAGCCAGATCAGGACATGCTCAGAGAAATGGCTTGTTGGTGATTTGGTTATAAGAATATCCTCAAGTGCCCTTGAGCCAAGATGACATGAGTTACAACTTCCTAAACTTGTAGAAAGTTGTAGACGGTGGTGGGTTGGTGGAAGTGAACATTGGGATTGTGGAAACGTCGCAGCAATAATGAGACCTTTCTGAACGGGCTGTAATCAATGAGTTCAAGTCAAATGCACAAGGAAGTGGCAGTGCTTGCCTGTGTTGTGACACACAACTTCACTGCAGCCATGGTTCTGAGCACTCAACACACACATAGTACATGACATCACACCACAATGTCAACTGACCCTGCCTCAAACACCTTGGCCCACATCCGAGACTACAGTGTGTTGTGAACTGCAGTGTTCTGGTGCATTTACAAAGATTCTCTGCTGCCACAGAACCATCATGGTTTAATTCTGGAAAACAAAGGTGTTTGGCTGTTTTCCTACCACGGTTCCTCCCCAAATAATAAAGTTAGTGTCTCTACAGTTTGCATTGTGGTAAAATGTTTAATTTTTTAAAAAATTGCCATTGGAGTTGCTGACTTGAGTTTCATATTTTAAAAATTGCTAAATGAATTCTGGCTTGAGATTAGAACAGAATTTCCAACAATTTCTAAAAAGGCCCAGAACATACTTCAGCTACTTTGTACTGCATATTTATGTGAGTAGCGTTCTCGGCATTGACAATCACAAAATCAAAATATCGATCAACCCTGGAAAATGTTGAAGAAGCTCTACAGCCTGCAGAATCAACTATTCAGCCAAGATATAATTCTGCCTATAAAAATAAACAAGCATGTCTATCTCATTAGTATGCAAATTGGCTCTCATCTGTAATAAATGGTAACATATATATTTATAAGAATTATTTTAAAATACATTTCTTCATGGTTTATTATCAGTATATTTTGAGGAATATATTTTATTGGCCTACATAGCCCAAGGCAGGTGTAAAACATTTCTTCATCGAAAGGAAACTTGAGTGAAAGAGTTTTAAAAAAAAAGATTTGTATAAGCCATGACATATCTAGGCCACACGGTATGTGCATTTGGTACAGAGCCATGACAAAGACAACATGAGATTAAATCAAGACATAGAGGGGAAATGAATCAACCAAGAGACAAGCTCGAAAAATCTGAGGCTGATGCTGATATCACACATCAGACTGTGTTTATACCTCAGCCTTGCATGTGCACATGTGTGTGCATGTGTAAGTGGATTGCTCAGCTATGTGTGTGTGTGTGCCCGCGTGCGCACTAATATCTTCCTTTATCAATTCCCACCTCATTCAGTTGAGACTGGGATCTTGCTGAACCTGGAGCTTACCCTTTTAGCTAGATGATGTGCTTATTCTTCTTATATGGGTGCACAGTAGGCACTTGACTGCATGAGCTATCTCCCTGGCTGCTGTGTGACAAAACACTCCCTGAGGATACGGGTTTACTTGCTCCACCTGTGGAGCCTATGACCAACTAAAGTACAGATGCCACCAAAGTCCAACTTAGTGAACAATAACTGTTTTATTGGGGTTACTTACTGGAGGAGAAATAACTCAAAGACAGCTGCAATGTGGAAGCTCACCACAGAATGGTGGACAGATCACAAAGCTGGGAATCTGGAACATACTGCACACCCTGCATGCGGCCCAATAGATGGGAGAGTATCCATTTCTCGGTGCCTTTGTTAATCTAAACCTCTTCAAGCCTCTCAACTGGTCTCTGCTTCCTCTGGGGAGTTTGTCTGGTTTCAAAGTCTTTTTTGCAGCTCAGGCATTCTGAGACTTCTTGGTAGCTGGTCTGGTCTGATAGTCTTTGAAGCTTGGATCTGCCTCCTCTGGCAGGGAGGGGCCTAGTGAATCTGGTCAGTTTCAGGAACTTCCTGAAGCTATTTTGAGTTATTTACCTTCCTATTTGAAGACCAACACTAGCACAGTGAACCTTCTTCTAAAAGGTAATAAACAGAATGGGAATATAGCTCAGTGATAGAGCACTTGTCTACTTTGATCCCCAGTTTCAAAAATCAAGCAGATAGACAACAAATAGTCAGATGTTTTAAAATAAAGGCAAGCCATACAGTTAACACGTAAATATGACTTGCACAGTCCTTTATATAACTGCTATGAGGTGCGGCAGATAGCATGTAAGTGCACATATTTAACTTCCATCTGATTGGTAGATTATTACAAGAGTGTCATACAACCCACAATGGCTACAGTGTTGCTTGGTCACAGATCCCCTTCAGCTCTGTGAAAGTCTCAGGAAATCACTGTGGTGTCTGCAGTTCACCATGACTGAACTGTTAGGCTTGTGCGACTATTCTGAAGTAGCCTCAATGGCCTTCACCTAGTGACAGGATAACCAGTCCATTATGCCCATATGATGGGACAGGTGACACTCCAGAAGCCATAGAAGGATAGGAGCAGAAAACAAATTAGAGGTCCAAGGGACTGAGAGGAGAGAGAGGAGCTCAGTACAGAGAGGTGACAGGCAACTGTTCCAGCATTTGATGGCCCTGGTGGTTCCATGGATACGTGCATTCCTCAAAACTCACGAAACTGTGTGCAATAAGAGAGAACTTTTACTATACCGAATAATATCCTAACTTTACAAATGAATAGAACAATAATTAGATCATAGATGTGATCACACTTGGGAGTCCTGGGAAAGCGGGAAGAAGAGAAAGCCTGCTATGACCCCGCCTCCCACCATTATCACTCCTGACCATGCAACCAGATCTCCTTCCCCCAACCCGCAAAAACATGCTGCACTCTTAGGCCAGTGGTTAATAGCAGACTATTAACTAGACAAGCTTTCTCTGTCCATCAACTGTCCATCAATATTGGGACTGTGAGTATCACCAGGGAAAGCATTTTTACCGCACATATAACTGAGAGATGGAGAGAACTGGAGAGCAAGATACAGAGAACACAGAACTATGAGACCATAGCTGACCTCTGCTTGCGTCTTCCTCATAATGCAGTGCTTGTTCTAGAGAGGTGGGTCAGGAGGCCCCGTTGCACAGAGGAAGGCAGAGGATGCTCACTGGCTTTCTGAATCTGGGCTTTGAGATTAGGAGAAGAGCTTTTGTCTTCTGAGTTTGTTTCCTGAGAGAAAGAATATTGAGTGATGTCTAAACTCCTGGTAGGCTCTGGTACTCATAAAGTCCCTTGTATCGTGCTGATATTAATAGGAGCCATTGCCTTAAACTGTCTCAGAGGTTCAGTTGAGGTCAAGCAGTGACAGGTCTCCAGAGATGCACGGTAGAGATCAACTCAATCTAGCGCTGGAGCTGCTGGCAAGCCATGGCGCAGGGTTTTCTCCAGCTTTGAGTGCCGCCTTTGGAGGGAAGCTGGGATACCTTGGACAGCTCCCAGATAGCTCTGGTACTCATCTAAGGGGACATCTGCCCAGAAAGGCTCACAATGCTCTTTGCTAGATGGACCAGTAATAAAGGGGCACAACATGTTGCTGGGTTTATGTACAGGAGGCAAGGATGAGACTCACTACTACCCTATGACACTTCTGTGTTGGGAGCTTTTACAGGAGTCATTTAAATTCTCTCCCAAGGAGGAAACCAACCTCTGCGGGAGTGACTGAGCACCGTCAGAAAGCTCCTCTGAGCTCCAGTCAGACCCAGATATCCTGAGGCTCTACCATCCATGGAAGATGCTGTTGCTCCCTCTCCCTCTCCCTCTCCCTCTCCCTCTCCCTCTCCCTCTCCC
>NC_034596.1:11626656-11656866 GCF_900095145.1 Mus pahari | reverse complement strand
TCTCTCTCTCTCTCTCTCTCTCTCTCTCTCTCTCCCTCTCTCTCTCTCCTGGATTTCTCCATACATCTTTGTATTTGGACAATTCCTTCAGGTTTTAAGTCTTAATTCTGATCACCTCACAGACTGCTCAGGGCCACTGAGTTTCCCTCCATAGTTTCTCAGCTCCTACATCTGCAACTCACTCACGTATGTTTCCTTATGACTTTCTATCTCATCATACTGCCCACCCAACCAATCTAGAAATCTGCGCATGCTCTTTCACTGTCTGAGTGTTCCAACCCCTCCTCTCTCTAGTCAGAAGCAAGGCTCTTTCTATCTCTCTAAAGATGTAACATTTTATTTTAATTTAATTTAATTCAGTTGGGTTTTTCGTCTGTTTGTTTTTGTTGTTTCGTCTTGTTTTGAGGCATGATCTCCTATAGCCCAAGGTGGCCTTAAACTCATTCTGTAGTTAAGCATGACTTTGAACACCTGATCTTCCTGCTTCTGCCTGCCCAACGGTAATGATTACAGGTGTGCACCACCCCCCCAACTGGGGAGCTAATCTTGACTTTCTTGTTGAACATTCATCAAGAGCTCCCCTGTGGAAGCTTTTGCTGAGACCCTGACATGGGGAGGGGGTGTGGGGGAGTCTGATTCTGGACAAGTACCTATTATTAACCCTTTGTTCACTGTGGTGTCTTCTAACTGACTTTTCAGGGGGTGGCAAGGATCCTGTGTGATGTGGCTTCCTGCACCCTGAGCCTCTGAGACTAGAATGTTCTTCCCTAAAGGGCACACCCTCCTCCCCTACCTACAGGAGCCCCCATTTCTGGAGAGGTAGGCAGCATCTGTGGACTCTCAGGAGTTTCTTGTCTTTGAGTAATCTCTCCCTGTGTTCAGCATGCACTTGTCCCTCCATTCAAACTAGATCTCACTCTTCCTAATGCTGAGACCCTTTAGTGTAATCCCTCATGCTGTGGTGAACTCCAGCCATAACATTATTTTCATTGCTACTTCATAACTGTAATTTTGTTTCTGTTGTAAATCATAATATAAATATCTGGGTTTTTTCAATGGTCTTCGGTGACCCTTGTGAGAAGGTTTTTCAACAACCCCTCCCCCCCCCAGAAGTCTAGACCCACAAGTTGAGAACTGCTGGTCTAGATTATATTAGGTACTGTGTGCCTGTGGCTCTCTGGTCCCTGATCTTCCATGCCCTGGCCTGTGACATTTGCAAAGGCAAATTGTTCCATTCTGACCTCAGATCTTGCCTCTGCAGGGTGTGCTATAAATGACATCTTGGGTTCCTCTCTCAGCCATCTTTGCCTTCAGCTCTGTGTGCCTAACACCCAGAACAGATCCCCTCCCCACGGAGATGACTTCAGGCCAGGGAAATGCCAGGCTGGAAGCCGGATTTGATTAAGGGGAAAAGAGGAGTCTTATGAGGCCACAGGGCAGGCGTGCCACCACACTGACCCCACAGAGGTGGGTGATAATGGGGTGGGGGATCAGTGTTGGGTCTGATGTTACCCCTGCAAACCTGATTACAGGGCCTCTGGCTGAAGCTTGCCTACGCTTCTCAGAAAAGAAACAGGCTTTCTTGCCCTAGGCTGGTCCCTGAACAGGCAGGTTTAAATTGAATCAGACCCTGATTCCTGGTACAGAGTGGGCCATTCACTGGCCTTACGATCCTCACAAGACAGGCCCCAGCCATGTGGTCATGTGGGTAAATTAAGTGGACTTGTGGCAGACAGCCAGGCTTCACAGCAGCTCACACAGACCAGCCCAGAAGGCAGGCTTCAAAGCAACAGGTAAAGCCTGACTTGGGACAAAGCTGGCACATTAGCAGCCACCGCCATTGTCTTTTTTGTTGTTGTTGCTGCTCTTGCTTGGTTGGTTTTGTTTGTTTGTTTGTTTTTAAAGAACAAAGGCAGGACTCCGGAGTCATGTGAGTCACTTAGTGGTGAAGGAAGCTTGTAGAATCTCCCCTGACAGCATCATATGTGTGTAATCATACTCATCTTGACTGCCCCTTGTAATAGAATGTATTTTTAGGCAGGCCTAATGGTACAGGCCTGCAACCATCCCAGCTGCTCTGAAGACTAAGGTAGGAAGATGGCAGCTTCAAGACCTCCCTGGGATGATGTGAGATAGGGAAGAAATCCCAGGAAGAACTAGGCCTGAGTGGCTGGGGTTGGCAACCTGAAGCTTCTGATATATTTTTTTTAAAAGTCCCCCATCTTGCAGGAGGGATATTAACACACAGGCAGAAGGTAAGCTCCATTCTCTCCGCTCATAGCACCTAGGTGGGAGTCACCCTGACCTCAAGGCTGCCTATACGCTGGCCCAAGTCTTAGCCTAGACAGAAGAAGCAGGCTATGAGGGACCATGAACAGAGAAACTAACCATCAGAGGGTCTACCATCAGAATGACTGTGGAATTCACATTTCTTGGGTTCCCATACAGCAGCTCACTTATACCTTATGTTTAGAGAAGGGGAACCTACAGCCAGAGGTGGGGAGTGACTCCCCAGACCTGCTTGAGGTTCCATCTTAAAGCTTGATGCCAACTCTCAATATTCTGGCCTAGTCTCCTGTGGTAAATAAAGTAAGATGATTACTCACTGAGTGGTCAGCATGTGGGAGACTTTCAAGTTGAAACCCTGAAGGCCCAGGAAAACTCCAACATCATATACTTAGGGGTTTTGTCTGTTTGTGTTTTGATGGTGTTGGAGAGTAAACTTAGTGCCTTGTGCATGCTGCAGCCCAGCTTTCTTTTTGCTTTTAACTCTGGGACAAGGTCTTACTGAGTTATACAGCCTGGGCTTGACCTAACTCTAGAACCTGGGCAAATTCAGAATTTGCTATCCGCCTGCCTCAGCCTTCTGAGTAACTGGTTGTATTGGTCTTTCTGGGATTAGGGGTCTTTACCACAAGGCCAGGTTAAAAATACATCCTCAAATAGGAATTTAACTATGGCAGCACCTGAGCTTTCAGTCAGCCCCAAACAGGCTGAGGGACCTCCTGAACATAATGCTGGGTCTGAGTCCCTGCTCTGTGTACACCTCCAGGTCTCAGTGCCTCAGGTGGAATGGATGGGGGGAGGGGTCCTGCCAATGAGCACCCTGCAGCATCACCTAGGAGCACTGCCTCTCTGCTCCCGTTTCCATGGAAACACCTCAGGACCCATTGATCAGCTCTTGTTGGGGGGGGGGGGCTTTCATTAGCTTGAGCGGTGGAATAAGTTTTGATTCAAACATGACACTTTTTTAACGCAGTGAAAACCTCGTTTTGTATAAAACCCCATTATGTGGAACAGACACGCAGGTTGATGGCCAATTTAGTTAATAGAGCTTTGCAGCTGACACTGAATTAAATCTGCAGGAAGCAGCTTCAGTTTGCCCTAGAAGAGTCACGTGTAAATTTGCAGCAGGCTGGAGGCGAGAAGGGGAGGTTCCCACCCTGACCTTCTCTATTCAGCCCTGCCACCACCACCGCCCTGTCCCAAGATCAAGATGTGCAGGGGCTGTCCCGTCAGGCTCTCTGGATCCCAAGGATGACATCTGAAGTCTTTAAGTGAAGGAGGAATGCTCTTCCCAGGAAGGTCACTTTGTCCTGTCTCTTCGCTCCACCACTACCCACGCTCCCATTTTCCATCACACATTACTTCTGTCCTTCTAGGACACCATGCCCTTCTGGTCTCCTGTACTTACACCTGAAGAGCACCAACCTTCAACCCATCTGCCTGACAAAACCCTTTAACCTTGAAGGATGCGATCTTTCTCTTGTGGTCTTTCTATGATTCCCTCCTTGAGCCTCTCTGGCACACAGCCCCATTCCTATACTAAAACCCATTTTGGATGGCACTCCATAGTGTGCACATAACCACCTCCTTAGTTTTCATTGTCTCCAGTCATCGCTGGTGCTCTCTGAAACTGCCCCCTTCTCTGTAAATTTAGAACGATGACACCCACTGAGAAACTGGACGGGTAGTCACAGAGGACCGCTTCTCAGCCGTGTGGTGCAAGGCCCTGCCACTTCTCAGCCATGTGGTGCAAGGGCCTGCCACTTCTCAGCCGTGTGGCACAGTTTCTTCGTTTCTCTTTCCTTCTTCTCAGCTGCACAACGCAGGCTTTAAGAACACAGTCATCTATTGGCCTCCCCAGGAAACTGGCTCCAGGGCACCGAAATCCAAAGGGGCTGAGTGTCTTATTAAAGCAATATAACATTTATATACAGCCCATGGACACCATCTATACATCCTATAAACAATGTCACAATTACTTCTGATTCCAAATGCAATGTATATGTCAATATGGTAACTAGTTGCTATGCCGTATCATTTAGGGAGAAATAGCAAGGATAGAAGGCAGAGTATGTTAAAATATTGAGCCACTGTAGAAAAATATGTTCTAATTGAATGCATGAATATGAAACGTGAGGAAAAGAGGACCCCCTACTCACTGCGGTGGTTCTCTGGAAAGAATGAAGGTGTTCTTGTGTTTGTGGAAATGACTTCAAGTTGGTAGAAAGCTGTCATTTGCTCTTGAAGCAATAGTCCCACTGCCAGCCCCTCACTCTGGATAATAATATCCTTCAAACTATTGTCCATAAGACTATGAGTGCAGCTACACGGAGACTTTCAGGGCTCCTGGTGAGCCTCATGCCGTCTTGGGAGGGACACACATGCACATACATGTCCTATCTTCTCAAGGTCAGGATGGGTGTGTACCATAAGGACCTTTGGTTGGATCCAGTGCCAGAGAGCAGGCTCAAAGGTATGCTGGCCTCTTCTGGTAGAAGCTTAGTCAGCTCCATCCCCCCACACCCCTGTCCACAAGCTTTGAGGACATATGCCAGTACCCCAGTGTACATTATAGGACATTTGGAGCTCCTTTTATCTATCCCTCTCTCAAGCATCCTTAGATAAATGACTGTCCATCTTCCTTTCAACCTCTGGGTCTTCTCCCATAGGCTTATACTAGCGTGGGGGCCAGAGATCAACACAGATCTGCTTCACACAAGAGTGCATAACAGTTGCCTACATCATAAGTGAAAGGGTCAGGGTCCAGCGTGGAGGGTGTCTTATTTAGGAACCAACATTCTCCTCTATAAGACACATGGCCAGATAGTAAAGGGGCCCCTTAAGCAGGTGGGCACCATGGCACATATAGCCTCCATGCCCTATCCAGACAGAAGGAACCAGTCCCCAGAAGCCAGAGTGTTTAAAGGACTTACAGCACAATGAGGACACCATGTGCACTGTGGCTGATGCTTTCCCAGAGCAACTTCTGTGCAATGTCTAGGGAAGACCCGACCCCATGTTTGAACCCAGAACAAGGTTAGGCTGAAGTTGCTGCTGTGGCTTCATCCCAGTGCAGCTCCCCAACTCCCTAGCCCCTATGCCCAATCCCTAGCTCCTTAGTCTCTCACTTACTGATCTCTACTTCAGAATCAACTTCTAAGAGGCTGCAATAGGGCCTTCCTTCCATCCTTCCTTCCTTCCTTCATCACCAACAGAGTGACATGTGGGACCTGTGGAAGCACAGCAGGGGGTGACACAAGCAAGTAGGAGCTAGTAGGAAAGGCTAAGGGTGTCAGTGAGAGGGGACAGCATATGCCAAGTTCTGGGGTATTGGAGATGCAGGGGGAAAATTCACTCTGCAGGAGCAGAGTCCAAGGCATTCAAACCCCCAAGGGTGTAAACAGCCTGGCATGAGCGAGGATATTCTAAAGAGACACTTATGTCCTGACTATCCAATTATTGAAACAACGGAACCCAAGAAATAGAAATTTCCTCTGGGTTTCTTATTCTGGGAGAGGGAAAAACCTGGGAACCTGGCCCCAGCGAGAGGGGGGATCTTGTCTCAGAAGAGATGCTCGTGTTAGCAGCCTGCAAAGCCATCTTATTGGATAACACAATGATGGGACAGTGGTAGGCAGAACCATACTAGGCAATGGCTGTTTAGATGTGCATATCTCTGGCCCTCAATTTAAATGTAACCTCACAGGTTCTATGCCCCAGTATAGGGGAATGCCAGGGCCAGGAAGCAGGAGTGGGTGGGTTGGTGAGCAGGGTCGGGGGGGGGGAGATAAGGGGGTTTTGGAGGGGAAACCAGGAAAGGGGATAACATTTGAAATGTAAATAAAGAAAATATCTAATAAAAGAGAAAAGAAAAAATGTAACCTCATTTACAGGACCCTGAGGAGGAACTGAAGGTGGTCACTGGATCTCTTTGTCCTGCTTCCCAACGTGCCTACCCTGAATAGATCTCCCCTTTCTGCTTTTTGCCATTTATTTTGGGCTGGGTTTTTCTTAAGAATTACTTATTCACTTTATGTGTATGAGTACATTGAATCTGTCTTCAGACACACCAAAAGAGTGCATCAGACCCCATTACAGATGGTTGTGAGCCACCATGTGGTTGCTGAAATTGAACTCAGGACCTCTGGAGGAGCAGTCAGTGCTCTTAACAGCTGAATCATCTCACCAGCCCTATTTTGGCTGTTTTAATTGGCCTCTTGAGGATAGGTCACCAAACTTAGTTTGTTTGAGTACAGACTGTGATGTGCCCCCCCCCATGGTAATAAAAGGACTGACCTATACACCAAGAGGTTCCGTACAAATCGTGGAAGTAGTTTCCATGAAGTGTCTACACAGATGATGACTTTCAAAGCTTGAAAGAGACTAAATAAGGCCAAAGCAAGTGAAGCAAGTGCCAAGTTTACACCAAGGTGACAACCACGATCCATTTCAGAGGAAATTCCCATCAACTCACGGCCAAGAAAATGTTGGCAGGTGCTACTGGGCACCACTGTGGCCCCATGCCTTGAAACCAGAAAGAAAAATTTCTCAGTCCTAAAATGGGACACTGTGTGAAAAGGGTAAAAAACGTACCAACTTTTCAATGCTATTCTTTTTCTGAATGCATGGGAAGCAAATGAATGAGAGGATGGATGGATGGATGGATGGATGGATGGATGGATGGATGGATGGATGGATGGAGGAAGAGGGGGAGGTTTGATTTTAGCAAGAATGCAGTACTTGTTTAAGTTTACGTATTCTCTTAAACAGAAATAAGGTGAGCTCCAGACTCCTGCGGTTATGGTGAAGGTTGATCAGTCTTTGAAAACTCACAGTAGCTGGGTAGAGAATTTCTGGCTGGGTTAGAAGATCCCATCCAAAGACAGCCAGGCATGGCAATGTGTGTTCCTGTCATTATCTCAATACTCAGGGTACAGAGTCAGGGGGAGTGAGAGTCTGAAGCCAGATTAAGGTACATGCTGAGAAGTTATTGAACCAGCAAGAGAGAGCAAGACTGACAGCAAGTGAGAGAAAAAGAGAGAAAGTTTGTTACTAGAATACAAAGAATTTCACCTGCCAAATCAGTAGCTTGCTCTAAAGTTGTTAACTAACCAGATAACTAAGAAGATGTTGGAGCATCTTTTGGGTATATGCTTAAGAAGGGTATAGCTGGGTCTCCAGTTTTCAAGGAACCACCAGGCTGATTTCCAAAGTGGTTGTACCAGCTTGCAATCCCACCAGCAATGGAGGAGTGTTCCTCTTTCTCCACATCCCTGCCAGCATCTGCTGTCACCTGAGTTTTTGATCTTAGCCATTCTGACTGGTATGAGGTGGAATCTCAGGGTCGTTTTGATTTTCATTTCTCTGAAGACCAAGGACTTTGAATATTTCTTTAAGTGCTTCTTGGCCGTTCGTGTTTCTTCTGTCGTGAATTCTCTGTTTAGCTCTGTACCCCATTTTTAACTGGGTTATTGGGATTTTTGAAGCCTAACTTCTTGAGTTCTTTATATATTTTAGATAATAGCCTCTGTCAGATGTTGGGTTAGTGAAGTTTTTTTCCCAACCTGTAGGTTGCCGATTTGGCCTATTGACCATGGCTTTTGCCTTACAGAAGCTTTTCAATTTTATGAGATCCCACTTATCAATTGTTGATCTTAGAGCTTGAGCCACTGGTGTTCTGTTCAGGAAATTTCCCCCTGTGCCAATGAGTTCGAGGCTCTTTCTCACTTTCTCTTCTATTAGATTCAGTGTATCTGACTTGATGATGAGGTCGTCGATCCACTTGGACTTGAGCTTTGTGCCAAGTGATAAATATGGATCCATTTTAATTCATCTACATACAGACTGCCAGCTAGACCAGCACCATTTATTGAGGATGCTTTCTTTTTTCCACTGTGTTTTTTTTTTGGTTTCTTTGTCAAAGATCAGATGTCCATAGGAGTATGGATTTATTTCCGGGTCTTTAGTTCTCTTCCAGTGCTCTTCCTGCCTGTCTCTGTACCGGTACCATGTGGTTTTTATCACTATTGCTCTGTAGGTACTACAGCTTGAGGTCAGGGATGGTGATTCCCCAGAAGTTCTCTTATTCTTGAGAATTATTTTGGCTATCCTGGGTATTTTGTTTTTCCATATGAAGTTGAGAATTGCTCTTTCCACATCTGTGAAGAATTGTGTTGGAATTTTGATGGGGATTGCATTGTATCTGTAGATTGCTTTTGGTAAGATGGCCATTTTGACTATGTTAATCCTATCAATCCATGAGCATGGGAGATCTTTCCATCTTCTGAGGTCTTCTTAGATTTCTTTTTTTCAGGGATTTGAAGGTCTTGTCATGCAGATCTTTCACTTGCTTGGTAAGAGTTACACCAAGGTATTTTATATTATTTGTGGCTATTGTGAAGGGTGTTGTTTCCCTAATTTCTTTCTCAGCCTGTTAATCATTTGTATAGAAGAAGACTGATTTTTTTTAGTTAATTTTATATCCTGTCACTTTGCTGAAGTTGTTTATTAGCTGTAGTAGTTCTCTGGTGGTATTTTGGGGGTCACTTTTGTATGCCATCATATCATCTACACATAGTGATATTTTGACTTCTTCCTTTCTTATTGCTCTAGCTTGAACTTCGAGAACTATATTGATAAAAACACATGCTCCACCTTGTTCATAGCAGCCTTATTTGTAATAGTCAGGAGCTGGAAACAACCCCGATGCCCTTCAACTGAAGAATAGATACAGAAAATGTGGTTCATTTACATAATGGAATACTATTCAGCTATTAAAAACAAGGACATCATGGATTTTGCAGGCAAATTGATGGATCTAGAAAATATCATCCTTAGTGAGGTAATTCAGACCAAAAAGGACATGTATGGTATGTACTGACTGATATGTTGATCTTAGCTAAAAAGTACACAATACCTAGGATACAACCTATAGACCATAAGAAGCATAATAAGCAGAAAGGCCCAAGTAAGGAGGCTTCAATCCCACTTCAAAGGGGGAAGGAAACAATCACGGGAAGCAGAGGGAGGGGGACCTGGGTGGGAAAGAGGAATGGGTAAGGAAAGGATAACAGGATCAGATACAGGGGGCACAGGAGAGAAGTCCAGGGCAACAAGAGAATGAATAGAAATAGGCAGCCTTGGAGGATGGGAGATGGGGAACCCTCTAGAAAGTACCAAAGACCTGGGAGATAAGAGATTCTTAGGACTCATTGGGGGTAACCTTAGCCAAAACGCCCAACATTAGGGAGAGGGAACTTGAAAAGTCCACCTCCAGTAGATAGACTCTTCCTCAAGTGGAGGGACAGGGTTACTAACTGTCTTCATCAGGGTTTCTATTCCTGCACAAACATCACGACCAAGAAGCAGTTGGGGAGGAAAGGGTTTATTCCGCTTACACTTCCACGTTACTGTTCATCACCAAGGGAAGTCAGGACTGGAACTCAAGCAGGTCAGAAAGCAGGAGCTGATGCAGAGGCCATAGAGGGATGTTCTTTACTGGCTTGCTTTTCCTGGCTTGCTCAGCCTGCTCTCTTATAGAATCCAAGACTACCAGCCCAGAGATGGCACCACCCACAAGGGGCCCTCCCCATTTGATCACTAATTGAGGAAATGCCTCCCAGCTGGATCTCATGGGGGCATTTCCCCAACTGAAGCTCCTTTCTCTGTGATAACTCCAGCTGTGTCAAGTTGACACAAAACTAGCCAGTACACTAACTCACAGTCAAAATTCCTGACCCAGAATTGTTCATGTCTTAAAGAACAGCAGGGATAAAAATGGAGAAGAGACTGAAGGAAAGGCAGTCCAATGACTGGCCCAACTTGGGATCCATCTTATGGGGTGGGGCACCAAGGCCTGACAGTATTACTGATGCTATGATGTGCTTACAGACAGGAGCCTAGCATGGCTGTCCTCTGAGAGGCTCTGTCAGCCACTGACTGAAACAGACACAGATACTTACACCCAACCATTGGACTGAATTCGGGGACCCCTACGCTTAAATTAGGGGATAAATTGAGGAAGCTGAAAGGGAGAGCAACCCCATAGGAAGACCAGCTGTCTCAACTAATCCAGACCCCAGGGAGATCCCAGAGACTGAGCCACCAACCAGGAGCATACACAGGCTGGTCCAAGGTCTGCCTGGTCTGGCCTAAGTGGGAGAAGATGAGTTTAATCCTCAAGAGACTTGAGGTCCCAGGGAAGGGGGAGGCCTGGGATGGGAAAAGCACCTTCTCAGAGTCAAGGGGGAGGAGGAGTGGGATGAGGAACTGTGCAGAGGGGGCTACTGAGGGGAGACAACAACTGGAAAATAAATAAATAATAATAATAATAATAATAATAACAACAACAACAGTGAAAGAAGGTAACAAGACAGGAAGTCACCTAATACCAAGAATGGAAAACTGCAAGAAGAGTCTAAAACATATAAATGGAAGTTGTCTTAGCTTCATTTCAGTTGTCCAATAAAATGTCCAAAACATATCCAAACAGGAAGCAATTTAGTGGGGGAAAAGTTGGCTTAGCTCACAGTTCCAGGTTATGATACATTATTGCAGAGAAGTCAAGGTGCGGCCAGAAACAGTACATCCATAGATGAGAGCAGCAAGAAATGAATGCATGCTTGCTTGCTTGCTTTTACTTCTAAGTTCTCTACTACTATAGTGTTCAGGTACAAGACCATCTTCCTAGGGAATGGTATCACCCACAGTGGTCTGAGTTTTTCCACTCAATAATTTAAGAGGAAATCCACATACACACACACACACACACACACACACACACACACAAAGACACATGTTTTTCTACAGACCAACCCAGTCCTCCACGGACACTTTTTTTCCCAAGTGATTCTAGGTTGTATCAAGTTAACACCTTGTTCTAGGTTGTTATCAAGTTAAATTTACCACAGTAGAGGTTCAAGGGAAGACCTTGTAGAGCTCATTTCTAGACTCTGAGATAAGCTACTGCCTGGCAGGTACTGAAACTTCTGGCTAGAGAAAAGGTCCTCCGGGGCCTGACCTCTGAAGAGGAGTTTCTCAGCTTGGCTGGTGCCGGCATCTCTAAAGAGGACGATGAACTAAAGCTGCACTTGCAAACGGAGAAAGCCAGCCCCTAAACAGCTGCTGCTTGTGTAAGAAACTACCACCACTAGGTAAAGCAGCACAGCTGGGCACCCTCCCAGGAAGCCGTGGCCTCCAGCCTTCCGGTTTCCCATCATGCTCACTGTTGGCTCCCCATCCTACGATAACAGGTGGCACTACATAATCCAAGCCCCGAACCAGAAGCTGACTCCACAGTACACTTAGAGCTGAGAGAAAAATATGGTTGTGTAATGAAAGCTTAACACCCAGATACAGACCTTTTTTGGGGGGGGTGCACTGGAAAGGTTAGGCAAGGCTCACCTCAGAAGAGTGACTATTAATAGGTCTTTGTATTGACAATGTGAGGAGAAAAAGAAAGAAAGAAAATCACTCATAATTCTCCTTCCTGACATGACCTCTGATAACATATATATAGTTTGCATTTATCTTGCAATGGATCCTCTTAAATTATGGCCTTGGTTTTATACAGTTTTACATCCTGTTTTATATGTCTGTGCATATATATTTGCAAATCTATGAACATCTCAATATATAATAAGTTGTGTTCACCAATGATGTTGAGTTACTAAAATCCCTAGTAAATATGAGAAGGACCTCATTTGTAAATGGAGTACTTGAAGATGAAGAAGCTAAGGAGTTGATCATCACGGTGAAGTCCTGACTTGTCATAACTGATGTCCTTATAAAAAGGTTGTCAGAATGCCATGTGGAGATGGAATTATATTGCCAAGCAACACCAGGAATTGCCAATGGCTGTCTGCATCTAGGAACTTGGACTGGAGATTCTACTCCCCAGCCCTCTCCCTGCCCCCCAAAAGACTCCAGTCCTGATGACACCCTGATATGAGACTTCCTACCTCCAGAACTTCAAACTAGGAACAGTGGCTTTCAATCGTTTCAGTTTTGTAAAGCTGTTCGTGAATGAGCACCAAACAAAAATGGGAGAAGCACATTCCTCTGGGCCATTTTCTTCAAATAGATTTTGTGATGTTAAATGACTTAGCCAAAAATAAATAAATAAATAAATAGAGAGACAGTTTTTTAAGCTTCTAATGAAACTTTTACGAGTTATAAAGTTAGCCTGTGTTTTTAGTAGATACTTTCCAAAATAAAAGAACAGACAAATGTGAAATCTCAAATTACACAACATGAATCCACTAACCAGAGATGTCCTGTATAATGCTGACTTATTTTTAACATTTTCTTAACATATATAATTGTACATAATAATGGGTTTCACTCATGTCCTTTTTATATAAAGGTACATAATGTAATGGATTTCTATCATGTTTGTCCCCCTCATTGTGACCCTCTTTTCTTCCTCTTCCTACTCCTGTTAGCCTCCTTCTCCATTACAATGATTTGCTTCTACTTTTATGGTGTGTGTGTGTGTGTGTGTGTGTGTGTGTGTGTGTGTACCTTCCAAGTAGCATTTGAATTTAGAGAGGCTTCCTTGGCTACAGAGATTAGAGGAGCTTTCCTTTGAATACTTTTCTTCCAAGATAGAGCTATACTGCGTCCACGTTTTAGTATATTCCTTATACCAGTGGAACCAGGCAGATAGAGGAACATCAAAGGGGTGAGTGAGCACTGACTTACTGACTTCACCCTTTGCTCTGAAATGAAGAAATCTGAGACACAGGGGCTTGGAAAGTAACCTAAGCAAATTCCAGAGGAAGGAGGACAAGACCAAAGATCCCATCCTACACATGCCAGCAGGACTGACCAGTCAGCGTATCTGTGAGGCGCAATGGGGAAGCAGCGTTTGTCCTACCTGACTGATGACAAGAAACCTGTGGTACTCTGTCTCCATTCTGCATCCAGCTCAGACCTGGGCAACCTCCAAGAGAAGAGCCCAAAAACTCCAGGGGATGCCACCAGACACGTTAACTGATACCTTTAGATGATGCTAACACCAGGCAAGACCAAATTCGGCATGAGAGAGGTGAGGGGTCAGCCAGCACAGGAGGCAGGCGCAGGCGGACTCAGAGTTTGAGCACACAGTCCATCTCAGTAAGGATGTCACGATGACGACAGGGGCGTGAGGCAGCTGGTCACATGGCATCTACAATCAGCCAGCAGAGAGTGTGAACGCTGCTCCCTGTGTGCCGTGTCCTTTTGGTTCAGTCTAGGACACCACCCATGCACAGGTACCTGGATATTTAGGGCGTGTCTTCCCACCTCAGTTAGCCTAATCTTGTTAAACCCTCCCAGAGGTGCCAGAGTTTTAGTCCCATGCTGATTCTAAATCCCATCAAGCTGACAAGGGAAACCTTACAGTGATCATGCAGTCTACCTGGACGCTTGCTTTGTTTTTCCTCTCCATTTGGATGCATTTTTCTTTTCTCTTGCCATGTCAGCCGAAGACTACCACCTATACAGCGGACGACTCTCAACAGAAGTGGTTTAGAATGGACACCACTGTCAACATCCTGAGTTCAGAGGAGAGTACATCGTCTCTCATCACAAATACATTGTTATCTCTTGATGTTTCTAGGTTCTTTTTATTAGGTTGAAGAAACGCTCCTATGGTCCTGGTTCACTGGGCATACCACTAGACAAGGCAGATGTAGGATTCGAACTCAGGCTTTCAGTCACCAAAGCCTGGGCATTCAACCCCTCTAGCGCCAAACATGAGCTCTCTTCCATTATTTGTTGACAGCTCATTTTACAAAGAGCCACTTCCCCACCCCTGAGAATATATGTATTTTTTCTTTAACTAGGCAACAGAAAGGAACGGATTTCTCAAAGGCTGTCTCACCAGAGGCTTGACAAATGCTCTGTGTTGCTCTAATGTGCAGGTTCTCATTTCTCACCAGCTAGACTCTTCATTAATTTCATGTAAGTGGTGTAATTAAAGTAACTGTTAATTGGTGTATTGCTAAGGTGCCATTATGGTATGTGACAAGCCTTAATTAGCATGTGGTCTGGCACTCAATGTTCTCAACGAATCACTCGGAAATAGAGATTCTCTCAAGAGCAGCACTTCACATGAACGGAAAGGTAGTGCAGGAGTTTAAAGGCAATATTTCTAAAAGGAGAACAATCACTTCTTCCTGCGTGCTTTTTGTATGGAGGTGGGACTCTGCAGCCCCTTCAGAGAGAGATGGGCAGGCCCGGAGGGTCTGTGCTCACCTCTACTGACTGAATAGTATACTGGGTAAAGATGATTCTTCCTGTTGTCTGCACATACATCTCTGGCCAATGCCCCTGTTCTGTAAACTAGACAACCTCCATCAGTCCAGAGACCCTCCTACCTCTTCTGCCTGGAATGTCTTTGGAGATTGCTACCTTTGTTGAGTATCGGGAATCATCATCTTTATTGCTTTTTTATTTCCTGCCAAGACAGGGGATCGAACCCATGCACTGCACATGACAGGCAAGCACTGTGCCACTAAGCTACATCCCCAGCCCTCTCTTCACTTTTTGATTTTGAGACAGGGTCTCATTAAGTTGCCCTTTCTGGCCTTGAGCTCATGCTCTGAACTTCCCAGCCTTCTGCCTCAGCTTCTTGAGCAGCTAAGATCATGGGCCTATGCCTCGGGATGGGAAGAGCAATGTGGCCTGGCTCTGTCCTGGGGAAGCTTGCGGGGGGGGGGGGGGCAGAAGGGAGCTGCACCCTGGATTCATTCAGCAGTTGCACTCAGTACCAGGTGTTACCATAGGCAACAGCAGCCAACTTGTGCCATCAGTGTAGCCACAGATGCTATAGTCCTTGAGGGGTGTCTCTCCAAAACCTGTGACAACATTTTGAGATGCTAATTACCAGGCTGTTGATACAAATCAACCATTTTTAATGATGACATTGAAAGGAGTAATGAGGCGGGGAGCGGTAAGAACATTGCTTTAGAAATACAGTTCTTAGCTGCGTGAGTCTGGACCAATCAGCTTGAGCTTCTGGAGCCTGATTTACTCCCTTTCAACTGAGAAGGAAACAGAGCCGCATTTTTAGACAAACGCATGGCTTAAATGATACAACTTGACTGTTGTTCAGGTCAATGAGAAAGCAAGTGCTTTGCACATATAAGGCCGAGTTTAGTCCCCAACACCTAAGCAATACTTCGAAAATATATTTTCTACAACTATCCAATACAAATGGCATTCAAATCCATTAGTAATATGTTATTTTCTTATTTGGATGATTTACTTTTATTCATTTAGTTTTTAATTAAAAGTTTTCTTTGACATCACTCAAAATAACACACCATAATGATTACTTCTATTTTAAAATCTTTTCCTAGTTTCACTTCCATAATTTAGGGAACTGTTAAGAGCTAACAGCTCTGTTGCTCAAGAAGAATAATCTTTAAGACAAAACCTCAGCCAGTTTCCTATGGATCTGGACAGAATACAGGGGTATTGTATTAGCCAACTCAGATCAGTTGAGTCAGCCAGCATTTTCTCTTGGGAGGATCAATCTACCATTTTTACTGCATAGCCAACTTTCTCCTAGCTTACCACATTTAAGAGTTTTTTCTTTTTCTTTTACTATTTTTAGTTATGTGTATGTTGGGAGGCAGGGGTATGTGCGCTCTAGTGCGGGCATCTGTAGCTTCATCAGAGCTGTTGGATTTCCCTAGAGTTGAGGGCAGATCTGAGCCATCTGATGTGGGTGCTAAGAACAAAACAATGGTCTCCCTGGAAGAGTGGCAAGTACTCTTAACTAGCAAATCATATTTCTCCGGTTCCCCAAAGTTTCCACTTTAATATTATAAATCTCTGTGTTAGTGTCAAACAAATATAGTTTGCTAGTGCCAAATAAATATAACTCAGCTACCAAATAGCAAAACTGTAGCCAGTGGCCAGAAATCACATTTCCATAGCAAAGTGTTTGAAAACACCCAATAAAAATAATGACAGCTAATGCCCGCAGTGGTAGCGCATGCCTTTAATTCCAGCACTTAGGAGGCAGAGGCAAGCGGATCTCTGAGTTCGATGCCAGCCTGGTCTACAGAGTGAGTTCCAGAACAGCCAGGGCTACTACCCAGAGAAGCCCTGTCTCAAAAGACCAGGAAAAAAAAAATGATGACAGCTAAAAATTAGAGAGATCCTTCCAGGTAGGATGTGGCTGTGAATATATCCAAAGATGATCTCTTTGAACTACACACACGCACACACACACACACACACACACACACACACACACACTCCAGTCTCCAGCTCTTCAGTTCTAGGATTGCAGGTGTGTGTCAGCACACAGATTTTCTTAAGTGCTGAGGACAGAAGGCTTTGTGCATACAAGGCAAGCACCTTACAAACTGGGCCACACTCCCAGCCTCCACTCGGTCTCTAAAGATGAATCTAAAAGCCTTTGCAAGTAGAAATTCTGAGAGAACTCCACGGGAAACATCAACACTGGGAACCTGATGGCCAATGATGACAAGAAAGAAAGAAAGAAAGAAAGAAAGAAAGAAAGAAAGAAAGAAAGAAAGACTGAAAAAGACAGAGAGACAGAGAGACAGAGACAGAGAGAAGAGAAAAAAAGAAAAAAGAAAAGAAAATGAAAATACAGTGTTCAAAGATGGATGGAGAGATGGACCCTAGTGCCACCAGGCTGCATACCTTAGCTGACCACCATCACACTCAGAACTCCAGGGGGCGCCATTGGTGCAGCCATCAACCTTGCAAAGGCAGCCCATCTGACCTGGATTGAGATTGTACCTAGACCATGTTCTGAGGGCATCAGGATTTAATACTATAATCGTTTCACAGTTAGACATATATGACATTGTGTGTGAGTGTGTGTATATGAACTCACAGGTACATGTAATGAACTGTTAGCAAACCTGTGCAACCAAGTCATCAAGTACCGACTTAACCCAGCCCCGTGGATACCTCCAGGGACAGCAGAACCAGATAGACAGGGCAGGTGGAATTCCTGGGTAGACTCTCACTGTGTGATAAAACCATGTGTAAGGCAACTGAGGTCTGCTCTGTGAAGACTTCAGGGAAACAATATCTTCCATGCAACTTAAAGATACTGCTGAATCTATGAATTCAAAGTCTATATAGGACACTTGGTGTTTGGTCCAAACACATGAAAGGGGGAGAAAGGAGGCAGGGGGATTGTGTGGGATTCTCACCAAAGGGTTAAAGCTAAGAGTTTTATTCTGATAACAAGTTGTTTGAAGTCAAGGCAAGAGATTTCTATAAATATATTTGTTCTGGCAGCGTCTTTCTCTGACTCCCTGAACGTTCTCTCAATGAAGAGCGTTATTCAACCCCGCAATTGTCAGGCTGTGTGCTCAGATAATGGCTGCTCATTCATTGTGTATCTCCTGGTGTGGAAATTGTCTCAACTTCTCTTTTAAAGAGCGCAACAGCCTAGAAAAAGATGACTGAAGACAATAGCTTTTACAGTCTCTCTGAAGGGGCAGTTTGGTTCTAAGGCACTTGCCTTAACTCTGTAAGGATCCAGTGTTGTTTCTGCGTAGGTGATTCTTTCCAGTTCTTTCTGCTAGTCCCTTACATTTTTATCTTAGATAGCAATTGACAAGTCAATGCGCACACATTTACAATAAAATTTTGACTTAGCCTCTTTTATCCTGCCAAGAAAGAAAGGAATAAGACTGTAACCATTTACTTAAAGAGTTATTCAGTGTCCATCAGACACTAGTGGTCCAGCTGAGAGGGCTTTGGCACTTAGCAAAGAGATAAATCCCCTCCCTGCAGCCATTAAATTTATGTTCTGATAGGAGAGATAGGGATATATATATATCAGTGAGTGAGATGTAGGACCTCAAAGAAAGACAACGAGGTGAGATGAGGGATAGTGGGTGGGTGCTTTTTAAAGCCATTCTTCCTCTCCAGAAATCATGGTGCCATAGCTGGCCATATTGCCTACACCTGTAACCCCAGCTCCTTGAGAGTCTGAGAGCAGAGGAGGAGGATTACAGATTGAAGGCCAGCCTAACAACACAGTAAGACTCCATCAAAATCTTAAAAAGAAGGAAAAAAGAAAGGCATGGGGAAAATATTTGCAGAAACGGTAACAAAGGAAAAACTTTGTCTTGGTCACTTTTCTCATTGCTGTGAGGAAAACAACTTAACAACAGAGTTGCTTATTTTTGACTCAAGGTGTAAGAGAGCAGCTGTTATGGCAGCAGGACCATGAAGCAGCTGGTCACACGGCATCCCCAGTAGGCAAGCAGAGAGTAGTGAGTGCTGGTGTGGTCTACCTACCTCAGCTAACCAAACCTAGAAACCCGCTCACAGACATGCACAGAAGTGTGTCTCCTAGATTTTTCTCCACATTGTCTGTCATGGCTCAAAAGAAAAAATGCCCCTCATAGGCTCATAGATTTGAACACTTGGTTCCCCAGTTGGTGATGCTGTTTGGAAAGCACATGGAACCTTTAAGAGGTGGAGCCTTGCTGGAGGAAGTACATCATTAAGTAAAGTACAGCACCCCCTCACCCCTGCCCCTCATCCCCTAACTCCCACCCACAGCCCCACTTCCTGTTCTCTTTCTCTGCTTTCTGTGTGCTCAAGAAATGTGACCCACTTACCTTAGTGCTTGCTTGTTTTTCTGGCATTGATAGACTGTATCCCCCTAGAACTGTAAGTCAAA
Source organism: Mus pahari (assembly GCF_900095145.1). Classification (NCBI taxonomy): domain Eukaryota; kingdom Metazoa; phylum Chordata; class Mammalia; order Rodentia; family Muridae; genus Mus; species Mus pahari. The sequence continues at coordinate 11,637,908 of NC_034596.1, read as the reverse complement.
ATCAACTTCCCTACATTGCTTTTGATCATCACAATCAATATTAACCATCACCCCTGGGATCTATAAATATGAATAACAAGACTGTAATGGATACGGTCTTCTTTCTTTCTTTCTTTCTTTCTTTCTTTCTTTCTTTCTTTTTTCCTTTCTTTCTTTCTTAGTGGGATAATAGAAGCTAAGTTAAAATTTTATTGTAAATGCATGCATATTCAATAGTAATAAGAAAATGAATCCAGTTTTAAAATGGGCAGAAGATTCAACACAGGTTTCATGAAGAAGAAATGGACATGATCAATAAGCCTATAAAAGTTGTTTGACATCCTGAGATGTTGGGGAAATGCAAATTTACATCACAGTGAGATACCACTAGAAGTTCAGTAAGATGAGCGAAACTTTTAGTCTTGAGCGCCAAGCCTTGGCAAGGCCTGTGGAGTCACAGAATTGCATAGTGTTGGCTGGACAGCAAATGCCATAAATACTTTGAAAAAATAGTTTTATTTTCTCTCGAGTTAGACGCAAACTTCCCCTCATCTACCAATTTTACTCTGGGATAATTACTGAAGTGGAAAACATATGCCCAGAGAAAGCATTTATATGCAATAGGAAGAGCAACTTTGTTCAAAATGACAAAAGGGGCAAAAAAAAAAAAAAAAAATCTATGTCTGTGAATGGGAAAATAAATAAATTGTTGCTCTGATATAATGAGGGAGAGATTATTGATACAATCTGAATCAGAGTGAATGGAAAATTATGCACAAAAGAAAAGATGCCAGACTCAAAAGACCATACGCCATCAGATACTATGCATAACAGGGTCTAGAGAGGAAAACTAATAGCTAATGGGGGAGGGTGATAGAGAGTTGGCTTGGAGAGGGGGTGAGGTAGGGCGTGATAGTTGTTACTGACTATGAAAGGCATAAATACAGTCTCTATTTATGTAGACAGAAAAACAGTGTATGTGTATATAACATACACTCATATCCCCAATCTTGGTAGCCTGAGTCTGACTGCTGAGACCTACATGATGGGAGAAAAGAACCAGCTAACACCCACAAATTGTCCCCTGACCTCCACCCGTGGCCATAGTACTCAGACCCATACACAGACACCCAACACCTACAATAGAGAAATGTGCCTTAAACTTGGTTAATTGAAATATAATCTCTAAGTGTATTTACAGGTGGATCTCCATAAAGGCGGAGATATCTGTATTTTAATTAACGGGGAGGATGACTACCTGGCGTATATATTTGTCAAAACTCACCTGACTATTCAATGAAATATATACCTTCTACAGTTTGCAAGTGATTCTTAAATACAATATAAATAGCTTTTAAAGAAGAAAGTTAAAGGGCTGGTGAGATAAAACTGCAGGTGAAAAAGGGTTCTCTCATGGACATGAGCCCCCCCCCCCACGACACACACACACACACACACACACACACCCCAGACACCACTGTGGAAGAACAGAGCTCACCCTGAAAGCTGTCTCCAGACCTCACACCTGTCTCATGGCATATGTACGCGCACACATACCACTACTAACCATAGTAAACTACATAGTTTTAAGTAAAACAAGGAAGTTAAAAGGTTAAAAAAAAATGAAAGTGATGGGCTCCAATGAACAAATAGCAAAAGTCCACACAGAGAGCCAGGCGTGGCGTCACACTCCTTTTATCTCAGCACTTGGGAGGCAGAGGCAGGCAGAGCTCTGTGAGCCTGAGGCAGCTTCATCTATGGCACCAGGAAAAAAAACAATCAGAGACAAAGCCAAGTGCTACAACTCTGTCAGAAAAATATTTCAAGAATTCCTAAAGCTTGGGGCAGGAGTATGGCGTTTATTATTCTAACTTTTTCAGATATTTGAAAATGTTCGCATATACACAGACAAAACATTGTAGTAAGTGAATCAAAATGAAAAGGAAAAAAAAATTGTCCCTGGCATTGTAACTGTAACAACGAAAGACAGAGGACAGAGGGAAAAGTGACACTAAGTCAGATAACTAATGTGTTAAAGGAATAACCGCCCCACGTCAAAATAAAATCGATGGGCAACAACATCATTTCTGGGTATGGAAAGTTTTTTTTTTTTTAATTAGAGTTTAAAATAATTATCTATAAAAAATAGTGATAAATATGAATATATGAAAGTCAAAACACTTTGGCTCAGAAAGCATCATTAAGAATGTAGACTACATAAGTCAGGGAGTAGGGAGACAGCATCATGTAACCAAGAGTGTCAAAATACCAGCTAAAAAGAGCTAGACAACCCAGGAGTAAAACACCCAGGCTGCTGTACATTAGTCACGTTTCTGTTGCTGTGATAAAATACCATGGCCGAGGCACGTATGGAAGAAAGAGTTTATTTTGGCCCATGATTTCCAGTCCATCATGGAGAGGGAGCATGGCAGCCAGTGGCAGACATGGCATCAGGAGCAGGGAGCTGAGAGCTCACCTCTCCAAACACGAGCTGCAAGCTGAGAAAGCAAAGGGGAGCAAGCAGGGCTGAAAGCTCTCAGAGCCAGCCCCAGTGACCTGCTGCCTCCAGCAAGGCTTACACTTCCCAAGCCCCCCTTAAATAAATAAAATCAAACGGAATACATAGTGTGCACTCTGACTATTGATCTTGCCATGTACTGGTAAACTTTATGTTTCTATGTATGTTTGTTATAGGCCATGATTTGAGCAAAGGTTGAGAGGAAGTTCAAAGAGCTTGCAGAGTCTACAGAACAGTCTATTACCCTGGCCTGTTACCCAATAGACTGCAGGGTCTCTCTGTCAATGCCCTGTTGCTCTACCTGATAATCTTTGTGCCTCCTGTCCAGTGACCTCTGTCCATGTGTCAATCTCTCCCATTACCTTGCCAAAGTTGTTTTTAAAAAAAGAAATGAAAGGAAAGGAAAAGAAAAGAAAAAGAGCCAGACATGGAGGTGTTTACCTATAACAGCAGCACCTAGGAACTTGTCTTAGTTAGGGTTTCATTACTGTAAAGAGACACCGTGACCAAGGCAAGTCTTATAAAGGACAACATTTAATTAGGACTGGCTTACAGGTTGACAGGTTCAGTCCATCATCATCAAGGTAGGAGCATAGCAGCATCCAGGCAGGCATGGTGCTGGAGGAGCTGAGAGTTCTACATCTTCATTTGAAGGCTGCTAGCAGAACACTGACTTCTAGGCAGCTAGGAGGACGGTCTTAAGGCCCACACCCACAGTGACATTCCTACTCCAATAACAACACACTTGCTCCAACAGGATCACACCTCCTAATAGTGCCACTCCCTAGGACAAACATATTCGAACCACCACAGAAGTGGAGGAAGGAGGACCAGAGTTTGAGGACAGTCTAAACTGTATGTGAGATCCCGCCTCAGAGTGAAGCAGAAGTATAGGCAGGGTGAGAATGAATCAGTTTTGCAAGAATCTTTTAAGTAAGCCTGGAATAAGTAGAGGTTGGAGAGATGGCTTGGTGGTTAAGAGCACTGACTGTTCTTGCAAAGGATGCAGGTTCTGTTCCCAGCACCCACATTGGACAGCTCACAAGCAGGTGCAACTTCAGTTCTAAGGACTCCAATGCCCTCTTCCATACAGACTACTCTGGGCTACACAGAATTCAAAGCCTTTTTTAATCACATAAATGAGGTCCTGTCTGCCTATTCCCCACCAAAGAAAATAGAAGAGTCCTTACAGGGAAAATATACCCATTTCACAAACATCCCCAGGTTCCCATGATGTGGCAAGCTTTGTGCTGAGGACATGCGGTATACCTGGTGTACTGGCTAATTTTGTGTCAACTTGACACAGCTGGAGTTATCACAGAGAAAGGAGCTTTAGTTGAGGAAATGCCTATGTGAGATCCAGCTGTAAGGTATTTTCTCAATTAGTGATCAAGAGGGGAGGGCCCCTTGTGGGTGGTGCCATCTCTGGGCTGGTAGTCTTGGGTTCTATAAGAGAGCAGGCCAGGGGAGGCAAGCCAGTAAAGAACATCCCTCCATGGCTTCTGCATCAGCTCCTGCTTTCTGACCTGCTTGAGTTCCAGTCCTACATCCTTTGGTGATCAGCAGCGGTATGGAAATGTAAGCCGAATAAACCCTTTCCTCCCCAACTTGCTTCTTGGTCATGATGTTTGTGCAGGAATAGAAACCCTGACTAAGACACCTGGCATTCTTTAAGAGTTTTAGAAAAATCATCTAGGGACCATAAGGCACTAGCAGGATCCGATTCTATGCTGATCCCATTGGAGAGCATAGCTAAGTCTTTGGCCATCATTTTTTGTTATTGTTATTAAGATCTGAGCTAGAGAACCTGTCTATCAAACATAAACATAACTTGAAACTCAGGTTCAAGGTCATTCTCTTGCATTGCTCTCCCAGAGCCCGGGGAATCCTCCAGCAAAATGTTCATGTGTCTGTGTAGGTAACATTTTCAAAAGAAAGTCGTTTAATCCCAACCACCATTATACTTTATTTTATTTCTCTATCACATTTCTTTCTGTCAAATAATGTAAAAAATTTAAGATATACCTTGATTTAATAGAATATGATATATTTTGGTCATCTGGATATTATTCAAAGGTGTTTTAATCTGTTTAATGTTACTATAACAGAATATCACAAACCAGGTCAACTACAGTGAATTACTGGCTCACAATTCTTAGGTAATTTATCTGCAAGTGTAATAGATAAAGCATTAAGTTATCAACTACATAATATAGAGAACTACATAGCTAATTTGGTAAAAGACTGGAAAAGAAGCTTTATCTAACAGGAACCTTCTATGTTCAATAAACATATGAAAAGCTGTTCAATTTACTTACTAATTAGGAAAATGCATTTTTAACTCATAATGAATCCACCATTTCACACTAGAGTGGGAAAAGAGCTAAAAGTCTGGCAATATTGAGTGGTGGTGAGATTGGAGGAGCCAGAATATTTATATACTGGCAGCGGGGGTATGGACTGGTATAATCGCTTTGTAAAAACAACGTGGCATCCCATGATAAATATCTGCTTCAGCCTGCAGACGGTGAGAAAGCAGGGTTGACTTCAGACCAAGTTTTATCCAGGTTGGATATGGTGACCCTATGGTGACATCCTCTACAAATACAAATACAAATCCTGTGGCCAGGAGACAGTGATGAAATGAAATCCCAGAAACTGCCCAAAGATTTTGTGTGTAGAATGATACCAATCTGCCAACATCTTCCCCCGATCTAGAGAACCTGAGGTCTTGACCGAGCCTGTCCTCGGTTCTGCCGCAGAGGCATAGGGCCGAACCCACCATGCGCCCTGGACCTGGAGTGGACACCGTGCCTTCCAGCTTCTGTGAACTTGGGGATGGGGTGGAGTTCTCACTTTTATTCTGAATCTCACTTTACTCCTGTGGAAAGTCATGGTCTCCGGCTGGGAGGTTTGTGGTGAAGATTTTAAAATGCTGTAAGCTGGGAAAGTCTCGGCAAGCGTTCCTTCATTGGATGAGAAAATAGATGTGAGCCGGGCACAAGGGGCCTGGCTGGCAGTACAGTGGCCAGCTTGAAAGGGCTGATGCATACTTACACTGTTACCGTCGCTGCGGTGACTTTCTTCTTTGTCTTTTTATTTATTTATTTATTTATTTATTTAATCTAAGTAACACTGCAGCTGTCCTCAGACACACCAGAAGAGGGCATCAGATCCCATTACAGATGGTTGTGAGCCACCATGTGGTTGCTGAGAATTGAACTCAGGACCTCTGGAAGAGCAGTCAGTGCTCTTAGCCACTGAGCCGTCTCTCCAGCCCCTGAGGTAATTTTTTTTTTTTTTAAAACTTTTTTTTTTAATGTTTTATTTATTTATTTATTATATGTAAGTACACTGTAGCTATCTTCAGATGCTCCAGAAGAGGGCATCAGATCTTGTTACAGATGGTTGTGAGCCACCATGTGGTTGCTGGGATTTGAACTCAGGACCTTTGGAAGAGCAGTCGGGTGCTCTTACCCACTGAGCCATCTCACCAGCCCCTGAGGTGACTTTCTAACCAAGCCCAAATTTATGAACACTCAGAAAGGATCAGGCGGATTCCCTTTCATCCTATGTTATAAATACTATGTCTCTAGAGACAACTGCATTTCTAAAAGTGACCACCGAAACACTTTCAGTTCTGTAGTCTTTCAGAGTCTTGCCACCACTGTCCAGAGGTGGCACTTACCTCCTTCCCTGAACCCCAGCCCTGAGGGACACTGTGACTGCCTTGCTGGATAAGTGATGCTCTGTGGAAGATGGATGATGGGTGGTACCTGAGGAATGATAACCAAGGTTACTCTCTGGCTTATACACACACACACACCACACACACACATGCACCGGTACTCATACTCACAGGAAAAAGGATGAATGAACAAATGAATGAGATGAAGGGGAAGGGAAGGAAGCGTGATAACCTGTGATTGATTTTCAGACTAGCTCATAAGTTTCTGATGCTGGTCTTTGGAATCAGTCACCATGCTGTAAAGGTGCCCAAACTAGCTTGATAGTTATGCGGACAGTCTGAAGAAAAAGAGAAACTGAGAGAGACCTCAGCCAAGAGCCAGGGCATCATTTTCTACACAAGCAAGGAAGCCAACCTCTGAATGATCCAAGGCCTCTTAGTTGACACATCACAGAAGAGTTTGTCTCTGCCCCACTTGCTGGGGTGATAAGAGAAAATCCAGTCTTCCTGCTGTTTTGTCTGAATTCCCAACCTCTGAACCGGCATACAAATACTTGTTTTATGACAGTAAATTCGTAGTTCTGTTCGGTGCAGTCATAGTAACTGTGACCATCTTTGTGTCCCTAGACTATGGACAGCCTAAGGAAGTAGACTGAATTATTTTCCCCCATCCTAAGCAAGCTGAGCAGAGGACAAGCTCAGGAAACAGTGGGGGGCATGTCCTTTTAAGGACATTCAATGGCACTTCCTGGGATGGTTTGTATATGCTTGGTCCAAGGAGTGGCAGTATTAGAGGTATGGCCCTGTTGGAGTAGGTGTGGCCTAGTTGGAGTAAGTGTGTCACTGTGGGTGTGGGCTTTAAGACCCTAGTCCTAGCTGCCTGGAAGCCCCTATTCTGCTAGCAACCTTCAGATGAAGATGTAGAGCTGAGAGTTCAGCTCGTCCCGTACCAGCCTGCCTGGATGCTGCCATGCTCCTGCTTTGATGATAATGGACTGAAACTCTGAACCTGTAAGCCAAGTCCAATTAAATGTCGTCCTTATAAGAGTTGCCTTGGTCATGGTGTCTCTTCACAGCAGTAAAAATCCTAACTAAGACACTTCCCATGGACTGTGTCTTGGCTCAGTGAGACCAGGGTTTCCAAGACATGGATGTGTTACATTCATGTCTTTTGTCCATAAATACTTACTGAATGCCCAGTGGTGAAAAGAGCTGGCTGGATGCTCAGACGTGGATAGAATGGTAGACAGACGGCATCACCGGTGACTGACTACTCATTGCACTTGCAGCTACCTGGAAGAGGGTGTGGGGAATAGATTACAGATTTTAAAAGTACACAAAGTTATTCTAGATTTGGGATAAACACATGTTCAAGGTCAGGGGTGTCTCAATTCGGGGATTTTAAAGAACATTTTTCTTTTACTGGCACTGGAGAAATGTATCAGTGGTTAAGAGTTCTAGCACAGGACCTAGGTTCAGTCCCCCCACACCTATATGACAGCTAACAACCATCTGTAACTCCAGTCCCAGAGAATCTGGCAACCTTTTCCTGACCTTATCAGGCACTGCAGGCGTTTGATGCAAAGACATGCATACAGGCTCACATCCATACATGTAAAAGAAAGAGAAGTAATTTTTTTCATTTTTATTTTCTCTTTGATAATTTCATACATGTAGACTTTATTTTGGTCATGTACTCCCTATTCTCCCCTACATGTATCCTTCTAACTTCATGTCCCTTTTAAACTAATTTTTTAGCTCAATATGTACATGGATATAGGGTCATCTGTTGGAGCATGAGCAAACTACTGCCTTCTTTCTCATGTTTGCATGTATGCATACACACACACACACACACACACACACACACACAGAGTTGGAGACAGGACTCCAGAGTCTAACATGAAGTTCACTTATATTGCTTATAGATTTATATACAACATAATGATTTCGCTTTTTGTCTTTGAGACAGGATCTTTGTTTTCCCTTTTTCTCATCTTTATATGTACGGTGTATATGCACATGGTATGCAAACATGTGTGCTTACATGTATGTATTTGTGTGTGCACATAAGGATCATGTATACACATGTATGCATATGAGCATAGAGGTCCAAGATGAATGTTGAGAATTTCCTCGATCATTCTTCCACCGAATTCTATGACATGGAATTCCCTAGTCAAATACAGAGTTCACCATGTGGATACCCTGGTAACCCAGCTTACTCTAAAATCCCATCTCCGTGTTCTAAGGCTGCATTTACACCCAGCTGCCGTGCCAGCCCAGCCCAGATTAGACTCTGGGTATCCAAACTTCAGTCTTCTTGCTTGCGGGGTGAGAGCTTTCATTGCTGAGCCATCTCCTCAGCCTGAGTCAGGATCTCACTATGTAGCCCAGGCTGGCCTTGAACTTGAAATCTTCCTTGAAAGCCTCTATAGCAGCTTAACCTATGGGTCAAACCCCTTTGGGGGGGGGGGTGTCAAATGACCGTTTCACAGGGGTACCATCAGAAAATACTGATATTTACAACAGCAACAAAACTATAGCTATGAAGTACCAACAGAAATAATTTTATGGTTCGGGGACACCACAACATGAAGTACTGTATTAAAAGGTCACAGCGTTAGGGAGGTTGAGAGCCACTCCTCTAAAGTTCTGTGATTACTGGTGCGTGGCTGTATTTTTAGATTATTTGCATTTTGACTGTAATCTACCTCATGAGGTCAGGTATGCAGTTTTTCCTTATGGTGTCTCGTTATGCTCAAAAGCTTTTGGGTATTGGACCATTTCAAATGTGGGATTCTGCATTTCCCCCCAACACACACTTTGGCCCTCTCTGCCTTTGGAGGTAAAGTTTTGCATCTTAGCTTTGACTACCCAGAAACTCAGCATGTAGGTTGAGTGGGACTAACTTATGGCCATGTTCCTAGCCTCATGTTTTCGAGGGCTGAGATAACCTCCATGCCTCCATCACCTGTCCTACTAAAGGACATACACAGAAAAGATGCACAGTGGGTAAGGTGGTTAGAAAAGGTCCCGCAGCGAGGGTAATGTTGAAGCTGAGAAGTACCTAACATCTGGTGGGGCTTCGGGTCAAGAATGTTCTAGATGGATGGAATAATAAACGCTAATGTTTGTGAGCGGAAAGAGCTTGGACTGTCTGGGGCCCATGTAAGATGACAAGTGTTGGGGATTGGAGTGCCACTGCCAGGCCTGGAAGCTGGAGAAGGAGGAAGGGGCCAAAGCCTTGGAAACTGTTCAGCCATGGCACCATGCTGACCATGCCAGTCTTGGAAACTGTTCAGCCGTGGCACCGTGCTGACCACACACAGCTGCCTGAATTTTCTTCTAGAGGCAATGGGGTGCTGCCGGAAGGTTTTAAGTATGTCGGTATGATTTTCAAGAGTTTACCTCATAGCTTGGTCCTTCCAGTAACAGCTGCGGCTGTAAGACAAGAGAAGTGACAGAAGCTTGTGTTAATGTTGACATCCCTGTAGGTCTTCTGCAGCAGCTGGAAAATAAGCCCTCTGGAGTGCTTCTGAAGGTCTCTCGTGCAGTAAAGAATGGCAGCGAGTCTGAGTTGCTAGAAAATGGCAGGGAGGTGAGCTCACAGCACTGAAGCCTTCTGGGAGACGCAGCGAGGTTACAGGTTTCAAGCCCATCCCCCAGATTTGCCTCGCTTAGCGTGTGCAGTCCTGCATTCAATCCCAGTACTGGTAAAACAAACACAAACAAACAACAAACAAACAAACCACAAACAAACAAACATCTGTAGTTGGAGACCACTTACTGTGGCTTCCAGAGGATGTGAATTTGGTTCCCAGCATCTGATTCAGGCAGCTCTCCCTGCTTATAATTCCAGCTTCAAGGGATCTGGTGCCCTATTCGGGCACACACACACACACACCCATAACTGCACACACATAGTATACACTCACACAGACACACATAAATAAAAAATAATAAAAATAAACCCTAAAACCTCATAATCTAGCCAGTTGTAATGACATAGTCCTGTAATGCCACCACTTCATAGGCTGAGACAAGAGGATATTGAGGCAAAGTCAGCCTGGGATACATGTGTATAACTTGTGAGGGGGAGAGGCAGGAATGGGAAGGGAAGGAAGAGGGGGAAGGGGAGTGAAGGGGAGAGAGGAGAGTTAAGGGAGGGGAGGGGAGGGGAGGGGAGCGGAAGGGAGAAGAAAGGGAGGGGAGAAGAGAGTGAGCAGAGGAGAGGGGAGGGGAGGGGAGAGGAAGAAAGCAGGGGAGGGAAGGGGAGGGGAGGAGAAAGAAAAATCGAAATATTCCAAATGTAGTGAACAGCCCTCCTCTGGTATTTGTAGGATTATGACTGTTATGGGTTTCAGGTTTTTAAAGATTTTGGAAGATTCACACACATAAAGTGCATTAATTATTGGAGAGCCATGATCTGTTCTCTCTTCTCTGTCTCTATATTGTTTCTCTTTTTCTCCTTCACAAACACACACACACACACAAACACACACACACACACACACACACACACACACACTTCAGCTTCAAGTAAACAAAGAAAAAAGCATCATGGCCATCAGATCCAAACTCTATTACTGCCTAGATGCTTCGTTCTGTTGTTGGGGTTGGGTTGTTGTTGTTGTTGGTTGGGGAGGGGGATGGTTTGGTTTTTGTTGTGGTTGTTGTTTTGGTGGTGGTGGTTGGTTGGTTGGTTTGGTTTTGGTGGTGGTGGTAGTGGTGGTGGTTGGTTAGGTGAGTGGGTAGATGGTTGGCTTTGGTTGTTGTTCTGTTTGGTTTGGGCCATTCTAGGGACTGAACCTAGGACCTTGGCATGCCTCGCAAAGGTCTGTGGGCACTGAGACTCACAGAAAGTTTTCATCATTGCTTAAGAGTCTTCTTCACTGCATAGGAGCTCTAGCTTGGAACCCAGTTGTGCCCACACTGTTATCTGCTTTCTAGAGTAGAAGGGACCCCACCTCAGGACTCTGCAAGATGCCTTAGCTACCCCTGGAGTGGAGGCACTACGGAGGCCTTCAGATCCTACAGCTCACACAGGAGGCACCATGGAGGCCC
>NC_034596.1:11588478-11625710 GCF_900095145.1 Mus pahari | reverse complement strand
AGGAGGCACTATGGAGGCCCAGGCCTTCAGACCCTACAGCTCACACAGGAGGCACTACGGAGGCCACAGTTTTCAGACTGTACAGCTCACCCCTGCCGTAGCCCATGTTCTTGGTTTACTTGTGCTCCTGCAGCTCACACAGGAGGCACTACGGAGGCCACAGTTTTCAGACTGTACAGCTCACCCCTGCCGTAGCCCATGTTCTTGGTTTACTTGTGCTCCTGGTCACTGGATTTTTGTTTGCTTGTTTGTTTGTTTTGCTATGTCTATTCCAAGTAGGTGAGAGGAGAATCAGCCCTCATTGTGACCCTAGAAAACATTTGTAGAATTTTGTATCCACTGCTTGCCAGATACCATACTCACTACAGACTCCTTACCACAGACTCCTGTTGGCTCTCTTAGTCAGCTTTCTGATAGGACCCTCACCCTTTTGCAATCCCTTTGCTGCACGGCAACATGCACAGCTTCCAAGTAAGCATGCTCCAAGATGTGTGCATACCTTTCTTTGTTACCCTGAGGAGCCCACAGATGAAACCCACATTGTGCTTGGGCGGAAGCAAGGAAGAGTTCCTCAAACCTCTGGAGAGAATAGTCCCTGACCAGGCTCTGCTAAGAACCTTGGGAGTGCAGGCGATGAGCCACCCCTTGTGCTGGCCCCTGTCCGAGAGACAGTGGGGAGGGTGGTAGGAATGGGGTCTTGCCCTTTGCACACGGCACGGTGGCTCATCAGCTCATCTTCTGAGTGTGGTCCCCTTCCCAGCTGTTGCTGCCTGAATCGTGTTTCCCACGCCCAAGCCAGCCTAGCTGTCACCAGCTGTGACCAGCTGTCAGGCAGTTGTTAGCACTCCACTCTTCTCCCTGCCACGTGACAACCCCTGACCTCAGCCAGAGACCAGAAGAGCTTTCTGACAGGCAGGCTAAAGGGCAGGCCTCGAGGGAGGCCTGATCAACTAGCAGGCAGGTGGAGATCCACTATAGTGGTTCATGGGGATGAACCCCACCGTCACACACTCAAAGAAACAGGGTTGGAAGCATGGTAGAAACACAAGCGCGTGCGCGCACGCGCACACACACACACGTGAGCACACACTCCTGTGCATGCAAAGACACTTGCCAAAAGGACTGGGAGTGGGGGTCATCCTGGCCACAGTGGGAAGGTTGTGGGGGAGGGTGCTGCAAAGACTCATTTACTGATTATGAATCACAGAAACAAAGTCCGGGGAGGTCCTGGGGCATCACATCCTCATTCCTGAGAGAGCAGAACCAGTGCTTCCCAGGAGCCTAGGGGAACATGAGGCAGCTTAGAATGGTATGTGACAGAACCTCTTTCTAATCTACTTTTGCCCCCAAACTCCTGCCACCTGGAGTTTTATAGCCCCTGCTGTACATGGCAGTGCACATGATTTCCTTAGTGCATCATCTTGGGCTCACTGAAGTCTTCTTGGTTAAGACCTAAAGACCTCTTTCCCCTCTCCCCAGCTAGCCAACAGGCAAAGCCATCACCACACTGCCTAACAGCTGGTTCCAAGTGCCTAGACAGCCGGGCTGCTCTCGCCTTCAGTCGTCAGAGCGCACAGATTCACACATCATTATCGTTCTGATTCACAGATGGGAATGGCAAGGCCAAGAATTGGTTCATCCTTCATTCCACAGATGTTTGGGAATGTTGAGTACAGGCCAGGCTGGGGTTCAGCGGATCTGCAAGCCCTACCCTCCTATAGACTCTGGCGCCTGTCTGAGGATGGGTCCCTGAGGATAAAACTAACCAAGTCAGGGAAGGCCCAGGAGCCCAAGAAATCTCAGCTGCCTCCCCTGAGATAAGAGAGCTTTGTTCTGCAGGCTATTTCCTGCACTGAGGAATTCCATCTTCAGTTGTTGCACAACTGACCCTGGAAATGTCAAGAATGGTGGCTATTATTTATTAATGAGCTAACCATCTGCATGGCTACACATACAGACACACACACACAGACACACAGACACACAGACACACAGACACACAGACACACACACACACACACACACACACACGTTGCCAGCTATAAGCCTGGGACCTTAAAGGGGTCTCTCAGTTTGTTAACACTGATGGTTAGAGTATAAGAGGCCCCCAGTGCAGGCCTACAGAGTGGCTCGGGATTGCTGGCCCGCTGTGGCCAGAGGAGACACTGCCTCACCCACCCATCAGCTCGTTTCCTGGGGCAACTGGCTTTACTGATTGGAACTCAGTTTTTGCAGGTCCTAAATGAGGACAATGGTCACGGTGCTGCCTATCTCGAGGGTTGACGGAATGTGAGCAATGTGAGATTCCACAATGCACCAAACAGACGATGGGGCTTTGTCCTGACTCCATGGGGCAGCAGCAGTCCCCTCTTGAGAAAACGACTTCCAGTTTTTATCTTAGAGGTTCTTTTTTTAATCCAGCGCTCAGAAAACACAATTTGTATTACGCTGGTCACAGTTTCCATGGTCTTTGGCTCTTGCTTGTTGGTAGAAATTGGCACCTGTTTTGTTATGAAGAACAAGTGATCAAAAGGACAAGACCTCACAGTAAGGACAGTGAAATAAAGGCTTGGTTTGAAAGGCAGACTAGACTAATCAGCCAGGAGCCTTACACTAGGGAGGCTTGCAGAAAGCTGTCCACCCATAGGAAAGAGCTTTCATCCTGACATTGCTGCTCAAAAGAAAAAAAAAATGTTTGCTGGTCTGAAAGCCTCATCAAAACCATTATGAAACAAGAAATGCAAGGTTTCATGAGTATTCTTCCCAGGCCTCCTCATGTGAGCAGGCTAGTTGTCTGTCATGGGCTAAGCAGCCTCAGCTTACCCAGTCCTTCCCATTCGTCAGCTATGCTTCTCAGATGAGGAAGTGAGGGTCCAAAGAGGATAAGTCACTTGGTCAGTGTTACTCAGATAACAGCAGAGAATGACCAGGAAGGCAGGCTCGGAAGTCTTCCAAGCCCATGTGCTGCCATAAAACCCACTGCTTCTCTTCTGAAGGAAAGGATCCGTTTTGTACCTGGAGGCACCCAGATAAACACCAGGTGACAGGGACAGGCAGACTGAGAGAAGCTATCAAGTGTGACATCCCACACTAGGCCAGAGCCTGTATACCAAATCTCAGATTTATGGCAAGTCATTTAGAACTTGCTATTTCCTCCACCAACAGAGCCTTGCTTTTTCCAGAAGGAACCACCCCAGGGTTCCTTGAATAATGAGCTTTAAAATAGTAGTCACCATAACTTTCCAGGAACACAATCTGCTTGCAGGAAGTGGAGGGTGGGGGGGACATTATATACTGGGGAATGCAGATCTGCCAGGGTCCCTTGCAGGCCAGAGGCAATCCCCAGAGGCCACCTTAACAGGACAACTACTTTCAGCCACTCCAACTTGTGAATAGCTATTGTACAGCCAACTGTCGCTTTTTTTTTTAATCTGTCATACATATATAGCATCCTTGTCCTGTAAGTGATTCCTAACTCAAATTTTCATTTCCAGTGACATACAGAAAGGAGCACCTACCCCAGATCGTCCTACCCAAGGTCACACTACAGATAGTCTTTACTTGAGAGTCATATGACCCAGAAATTTCACTTCCATGTGTGTGTGTGTGTGTGTGTGTGTGTNTGTGTGTGTGTGTGAACATATGTATACACACATAAATTAAAATCTGAGATATGAAGAAGTCTATATGCACCTAAGCTGACAGGGCATTATTCATCCCAGTGCAAAGGTGACAGACAGCGCAAATGTCTATCGACGGCTGGGTAAACAAAATGGGGCATGCACATAGACAGTAAGATATTATTGAGTCTTAGAAAGGATTTACAATTCTGGTAGATGTTGTAACATGAGTTAACCTTGAAAACATCATGCTAAAGGAAAGAAGAAAGAGACAAAAGGGCAAATGCTATGCAGTTTCACTCAGATAAGACACCTAGACTAGTTAAATCCTAGAAACAAAAAATGGACAAGTGGTTTCCAGGAGCTAAGATCAGAGAAGAGTTGGGAGTTATATGGAGCTTCTGTCTGAAGAAATGGAAATGTTCTTAAAATGCATACAGAAGCAAAAAAAAAAAAAAAAAAAAAAAAAGACTGTGGACAGCCAGACCCATCCTAAACACAAACAGTGCAGCAGGAGGAATCACAATATCTGACCTCAAATTAAACTACAGTAATAGTGTATTACTACTATACACACACACACACACACACACACACACACACACAGAGAGAGCTATAGTAACAAAAATATCATGAGACCGGCACAAAAATAGACAGAGACCAGTGGGATAGAATAGAGGACCCAGAAATAAACCCACATAGCTATGATCACCCAATTTTTGACAAAGAAATCAAAAATATGCATTGACAAAAAGACAGCTTCTACAACAAATGGCAAGGGGAACCTGGAGAGTCACATGCTGACACTAGATCTGTGTCCCCACCCTGAACAAAGTTCTTTTTTTTTTTTTTTTTTTTTTGGTTTTTCAAGACAGGGTTTCTCTGTGTAGCCCTGGCTGTCCTGGAACTCACTTTGTAGACCAGGCTGGCCTCGAACTCAGAAATCTGCCTGCCTCTGACTCCCGAGTGCTGGGATTAAAGGCGTGCACCACCACGCCCGGCTTGAACAAAGTTCTTAATGTAAGACCTGAAACTGAAACAACAGAAGAAACAAGGCAAGATCTAGGCATGGGGAGCATATGAAATTAAAAATCCTTGGCACAGCAAAGCGAAAAGACAGAATGAGAGAAAGACCAACTGTACATCCTTCTGACTGGTAATTAATATCTAAAATACATCAAACCGAAAAAATTAAACACCAACAGAATCCTTCAATCAACAAGTGGGGAAATGAACAGATAGTTATTCTCAAAAGAATAACTACAAGTGACCCAACAAGCTTGTGCAGGAAAATAGTCAACATTTTAGCCACTAGGAAAATGTAAATTAAAGGGGGGGCGGAGTGGAGAATCTATTTATCCCAGTCAGCATGGCTGCTGTCAGGAAAAAAGTGTGGGGGCTCACATCTGTAATCTCCAGCATTCAGGATGATATTGTCTCCCCAAAAGAAAAAAGAAAAGGGATTACAACAAACACTGGTGAGAATGTGGGGAACTGGGAACCCCTATCCCTGATGGTGGGACTGTAAACTGGTGCAGCCACTGTAGAAATCAATATGGAAAAATCCTTAAAAAAAAAAAAAAACATGGGCTGATGAGATGGACCAGAGCAAGCAGGAGCTGGAGCAAGAGGGAGAAGGATAAGGGAAAAACAACAAACAAACAAACAAACAAACAAACAAAGCTGACACTAGGGCACCATATGATCCAGGTATACCGCCCCTGGAAACATAACCAGCAAATCTAAGACACAGTCCCACAGAGATACTAGGACTTCCATGTTTATTACTGCTGTAATATGACTAATATTCATAACAGCCAACATAAAGAAGCAGCCTAGATGCCCATCAACAGATGAAAGGATAGGAAAGTATAGCATGTGATAAAGTATATACAACATACACTACGTAGAGTTTTATTCAACTGTTTAAAAAAAGATCAAATTATGACCTTTGTGGGACAATGGATGGGGCTGGAACTCATCGAGCTGAGCAAATTCAATCTCAAAAAGTCAGATTCAGGAAGACAAATACTACATGCTTTCTTTTATATGTAAATTTGTATTTTAAATGTATATGCATATGCATACATAAGACATGAAAGTAGAAGGAGGATGTCAAGGGTGGATGTGGTCCAAAGGGATGCAGGGGAGAATGGAGTGATGATAAGAGGGAGGAGAAAGACAATTGTTTACATTTTCTCTCATATGTGGAATTTACATTTAAATTCATATACACGTAAATATGAATAGATATGTATACTTAAGTGTCACAAAGGCAGAAAGGACACTGTTGGGGGGAGATAAAGGGAACCACTGGGAAATAGGCCACATGATTGAGAAGAAGAGCACGAAAGACAAGACTGAGCAAGAAATAATGATATCTACGTATGAAAACGTCCTAACCAAACCCACCAATCTGTACCCTAATTGAAAGAGCTATTTTAAGGAAAGAAGACAGTTGTGGAGACGAATGTTGGGTGGTGGTGATAATTCGAGTCACTTAAGGTCACTGAACTGTATGTAACATCTCATAGTTGAAACTGGAAAGTATATTATGCGCTCATATGACCACATGAGAATGCAAGTCAACTCGATGAAAATAACAATGGTGGTCACAGTGTACTGAGCACCCACTCTGTCCTGTGAAGAAACTATCACTCTCTGAGCTTTGCAGAGTGAACAAACTGAAGTGGATGAAGATTAACAGCACACACACCCTTCCCCATCTCACACGCCCTACCACCTCCTCCCTTCCCCCTTCCCTCTTCCTCCTTCCCCCTTCCCCACCCTTCCTCCCTCCCGAAAGCAGAAGCCAGACTATGAAGCCAGGTCTTTGTAGCAGGTCTCTGTGTCCTTGGGTTGTTTAACTTCCCTCTTTGTAGCCTAGGGGAAAGGATTTTGTTTTTTCTTCCAGAAAACAATTAGTGAAAGTCATTTAGCATTGGATCATTAGTTAGTAGGGCCTCTAGCACACACTCATTGTCACTGGAGATGATTCCTCCCAACTCAGCCTAAACCTAGGCTTCTCTAATCAAGGAATGAGATGGATGACTGGTACCAACCTCAAACACACACTCAGCCCCATTCCACCACTTAGCACCCTATGGCTTTTCAGGCAAGGTTCTCTTTCTAAAAGAAGGTAAAGTCGTACACTGACTGAAAGTGCCTGCCTGCAGAGGAGAGCCTTGGGTTCTACCAGTTGGCTCCTGTAATGATAATGCTGTCTTCATCCATGGGCAAGTGTCCTGGTTTGGATAACCCTATGTATTTACCACCTAAGCTTTCTTTGATTTTGGTTTTCACATTCAGAGTTGCCTCTTACAAATTAGTTGTTCCTCTTCCTCCTTCTCCTCCTCTTCCTTCTGGTCCTCTTCTTCCTCCTCCTCTTCCTTCTTGTCTTCCTCATCCTCTTCTCCATCTCCTTACCCTGTTTCTCCTGTTTAAAGACAAGGTCTCACACTATAGCTCAGGATCACATAAAACTTATCGAAATCCTTGTGCCTCAGACTCCCAAGTGCTAGGATTACAGGTGTGAGCCTCCACATCTGGCTTCTTATACAATTTTTAATTAGTGTTTGGGTTGGAGTCTAAAAAGTATAGCCATCCAAAGAAATCAAGGCTGGTTTTGCTAGCCTTGTGGTCAAGTGGCTCAATGGGGAAAGTAAGACACAGCTTCATTTTAAACTTGTAAGCCAAGATCTCTAATGACATCTTTAGTTCTGTCTTCAAAGCTTATAAAATCTCTTATTATCTGATAGAGGGATTGTTTTGTGACCAAAAATTAGAAAACAATATGATAACTCAGTTTTAGTAATTTTTTAAAAGAAATGTAATATATACATATATATAAGCATATATATATATATATATATATATATATATATATATATATATGCATGAAGCACCATGTTCAAAATGGATGACCTGGAAAGATGGATCCAACAAATTAAGTGGCAGAGCCGTGTGTGTCCCTAGGACCTGGAATTGGTCCACAGCACTGTTCCATAATGTCTGCTGTTCAGAAACGAAACTTTACATGGAAGGCTTTACGTGGTTTTATTTGATCTAAAAATTATATATATTCAGATCTAGAAAGTATAAACTAACACAGAAGACAGTAATTTCATTGTCCAAGATAATAGCTGTTAATTTTTGATGCACATTTAAAATGGTCTGCCTTCAGGTACATGTTATTCATTCAAAAACAAGATCATTTGTTAACTTCCCAATTACAATGCTCTTTCCTCCTCCTCCTCCTCCTCCTCTCCCTCCTCCCTCTCCCCCTCCTCCTCTTCTTTCATTTATGTCACACTTTCCAGCCCCCTACCCCATTTCATTAAATATGTATCTTCTACTCATGAGGAGGCTCAGTGGATAAAACCACTTGCCACAGAAACCTGAAGAACTGAGTTTAATCCCAGAATCCCACCTGTTTCCCCAAGTTGTCCTGTGACTCCCTCACATGTGCGCGCGCGCGTGCGCGCGCACACACACACACACACACACACACACACACACACACACACACACACACACGAAAATCCTGCTGATGAGATGGCTCAGCTGATAAGGTGATTGCTGCCACGCCTGAGAACTTGAGCTCTACCCAGAACCAACCTTCCCAAGCTGTCCTCTGACCCCTTCAGACCTCCACCGGAGTACCCGCATGCATTTGCACACAATAGAAATCAATGCAATTGGAAAAGGGGGGGGCTTCAACTTAGACATAAAAGAAGAAAACTTGAGGAGTGATCTTCAGTTTCGAGACACATTTCCTCATAACCCACTTTTTCTATGTCTCATGATCGATCGATAGGAAGACCTCACCAATTGGTACACACGGTGCTTTGAGAAAGTTATGTTCTAAAGGGAACACCCTACCAGGAGATGAGACATCTACCTAGCTTCTGATCCTGACGTAGGCTTCACGAACCTGGCCACTTACGTAACACCTGTCCTTTAACACTTAGTTCCTCAGTGTTCTGTAGCCAGATAAATGTGGAAGGCTAGAATTCAGGTAAACTGTAGCCCCCGTGCTTTTGATTTCGGCTCCCATACTTGCTTCCCTGCCTGTTGCGGTCTCAGTCTCTTCCCCTGCGCTTGGCTGCACGTGACCTTCTCTTGTTTCCCTGTGAAATTCACGCTCATAGACCTCAGCTGGGTGGCCAGCAATTACCTAGCCTTTTCAGTCATTGGGAATAAGAAATAGTCTTTCCCCAATGTGTTTCTTTGCAGTTGATCCTGAAGCCTTTGAAATGTAAATTACTCCGACCGGAAGCTCTGGAAACAGGACTCTCCCAGGCCTCCAACTGGCCTCCAGGGTCTGCTCCAATCCCAGAGTAGGCAGGATCCTTTGGCCTGCTTCCGAAAATATCAAAGGGGCATTGTTCAACTAATGTTCTCCACCAGAAAGCCTAGATTAGTCAGTAATTCCGCCCCCCTTAGTCTTTAATATCAAACCACGGTTAGCGTGGCTTCCTCTGGTCACTGGTCTCAGGTAACTCCAAAGGAGAAGTGTTTATGACGTCTTTGGAGAGTCAAGATCAAGTGAAGTTGCTCCCTGAGCTCTCAAGGTGGGTAAAAATGAGGGCTTTGAGGTCGCACGGCTGTCCCTGGGCTTGGCAGGTATTTGAAATGAAATGGGTCCCAAGAGCGATGACGAGATAAGGAGCGCTCCAGCCGCTCAGCTGATAAATTTGTGGTCTCTGCCCCACTCTTCTTCGAGCTAGCCCTGACAATGGCGCTTAGTCAGCTCCAGCCAGAAGAGAGAGAATGGGCTCCTTTGCGTGATCACCACCTGGCGTGCTTCCTGCTAGACTGCCTGGGACCCTGTCCTGGCTTTTCCAGTAAATGCCCCATGGCCACACGCGTTATCTCCACAGCCTCCTGGAATCCCGCTCAAAAGATAGTACAGGAATGTAAAAGGCACAGGCCTCGAGGACAAAGGGAGCCGAGGAGGAGATGCTACAGACGAGATAGCTACGAAGTCCCGGAAGCTGGAAAACAGAGATGTATTAGTGGTGCCTGACTCAGCGGACCGGTTAGCTTTCCTGGGTGGGTTGAGCAAAGTCGAGAGGCGACAACCGCCCACAAGGAGCCAGTGAAATCTATGGATTGATTAGCTGTGTCTGATGACACAGCTGGGACTTGAGAGGAAAAGGGTGATTCTAAATCCCTTCAGCGGGAATACTCAGAAAAAGTCAATGCAAGCCCGGGCACTTGGCTGGCTCAAAATCGGTGGCGCCAGCTTTTTCTGGAGACTCAGAATGAATCTAAATGCCAGAGAGTTAACAATGAGCCCGCCAGATGCCCACTTACAACCTGTGCATCTGCTTTGGCAGAAGGGCAGAGCCTCTCTTGCTTAAGGAAGTTGAGTTGTAGATGGCAGTGTCTTAGAGACTTCAGACACAAGTGAGGGCAGGGGGATATTTGATCTTAAAAACTGAAAAGACAAATCGAACAGACCCCCACACACACACACACAGTGACACACCTCCTACCTCAGCACCCCCTCTACCTGACTCCCCAAAAGCTGGCAATCTGTCCCTTACCACACCTCCTTGTGGCTCCTTGACAGGTTGGGTTAATGGTGGAAATGGATTAAAGCAAAAAGTTGGGAGGGTGGGGGGTAGGAATACTGAAGAGTCACCCAGAGACCCAGACAGGCCACCGGTTAGCAGTCTCCATTCCCATCACCACCACACTGAGGGGCTTCATTCTGAAAACAAGGGCGAGCAGGGGTCACTCTGCCTTTGTAGAGAGCCTTCATACACGACGAGGAAATCCAAAGAATCTGAGAAAAGGAAAGGAACCTGCGCCTTTCAGAAGATCTTCGTCCACATCGAAGAATTCCAGACTCAGGTTTCCAAGAAATGAGACACTGAAGTTTTCCAGGGCTAAAAGATAATGAGTTAAAAACAAAACAAAACAAACAACAACAAATTTTTTTTTAAAAAACAGATGCAAGTCTACCAAGTCAAGAAAGCATATTTTCAAAATCCAGTGGCTACAACATTTAATAACAGTAGGTAAAAAAGACGATATTATAGCTGAAGCCACATGAGAGCATTGTCTTAAAATCTCTGACCAAAACAGTCTCAAAGTACAGGTGTCCCTACTCAGTCCAAGTGCTGGTCAAATGTGAGTGGAGAAAGGAAGCCAGACTTAGATCTCTGCAACTCATTTATCACAAACCCTTCCTTGGGGAAGTAGCTACAAAGCCCTTTCAGTAAAGAATATTTTTGATTTTTATACTTGCAGTTGTGTGTGTAGGCTTGTACCTACGTAGAGCACCTGCGTAGAGGTCAGAGGGCAAGACGACAGCCTGTAGTGCTTGCTCTTCTCAATGTGTGGGTTCCAGGGACTGAACTCACATGGCCAGAGCTGGCAGTAAGTGCCCTCACCTAGACGTCATCTTGCCAGCCCATTAAATAGTTAATAGAGTAAAAGAAGCAGGGTGCAGTGAGGCATGCCTGTGACCCAGTTCTTAGGAGATCAAGGCAAGAAGAATGAGAGTTCAAATCCAGCCTCGGCTGCCTAAGGAGAACCCTGTTTCAAAACAATAACAATAATTCTTTTCTTAGAAAAGAAAAGAAGAAAAGAGGGGCTAAGGCATAAGTCAGCGATTGAGCACTGAAGTCTTGTGTATGAGGCCCCTGCTTTTGGATCTCTCCATGTTTGGAAGAAAGAACAAAACAGGAAGAGGAAAAAGCAGAAGGAAGGAGGAAGAGAGGAAGACATGGAGAATGAGACTGATTTCCCGCCTACCTGAAACCAACAAAGCCAAATGTAACTCAGGGAAACAATGGCTCTTGGGATATTAGCTGTCAGCTGACAGAGACCAATGATCCTGGGGTGGAATGAATGCAAAGTGTGCCATGACCTCAAAGGGTGAAACCAGGGCTTCGCTGAGCTCCTAGCAAGCAGGCGAAACGAAGGCAGCCAGCACCATGGGGTAGAACAAGGGAGCTTGACAGCAGGCAGGAAGAGAATGTCCATCCGCTAGAGGTAACCCTCAAACCCTCAGGTAAGTGCTTAGCACTGTGCACGAGTGAGAAAAGCAGCCAAGGCAAGCCACCCGTGAGGAGATTGGACGGCATAAGGCTAGGTCCGGAGCCTGCTCACAGAACATAGAGGAGATTGGATGGCATAAGGCTAGGTCCAGAGCCTGCTCTGGAACATAATTCATGAGGCATTGGCTAGAGGGCTAAGGAGTTTGCTTATAGCTTTAGGGGAGTCACCCTAGACTAATCACTGCTTGCTTCCAGCCAAAGAAAGATTAAAAGCAAGAATCAAAAAGATCATATTTCTTCCATGTAGTTTAACTTTATTTGCTTTTCCAAGAATGCAAGGATATCTAGCCAATGTAGAGTAAATATACAGTGTGTGGCATTCAATTAAAAATATAATAATAATAATAAATAATACACCAGAAAAAGAACTGAAAAGATGGACTTTCTTACCAAGAAGAAAACTCAGTCCAAGGGAACTCAGAAATAGCAGAAGCTAGAATACTACACAAAGACACAAATAGTTATGATAACTGCATTTTACATTCCCAAATAGCAAAGGTTAGAGGAGAGATTGGATATGAAGATTCAGGGTATAGAGATAGAAGATGTACCTAAAGAGCATGTGGAACTTGAAGGGAAACTTTTCACACCCAATATGAGAAGCACCTTGGATGGAACTAGTGTTACAGTGCACGTTGCAGACAAAAATATCTGTAAATGACTTAGTCCACTTTCCATTCCTACCATGTAATATCAGAGCCTGTGTGAGTTATAAACTGTGGAAGTTTATCAGGTTCACAGTTTTAGAGGGATGTTCTGTAATTAGCTCTCTCCTGTCCTACTCATGAAATTGGTGCCTCTTTTTGGTCTAAGTACCTCCGATGAGTCCACACTTCTGACAGTACTGTAACAGCAATGGAGGGGACATTCAAAATATAACAATGAGCTTGAAGACATGATCATAGAAAGAATCTAGAATAAAGCATAAAAGACTTGGACAAACAGAAACAGAGCTAGATAAGAAGCTGTGCTCAAGCCACCCCACCCCCTTCCTTCCTTCCTTCCTTCCTTCCTTTCCTTTCCTTTCTTTCTTTCTTTCTTTCTTTCTTTCTTTCTTTCTTTCTTTCTTTCTTTCTTTCTTTCTTTCTTTCCTTCCTTCCTTCCTTCCTTCCTCCCTTCCTTCCTTCCGGCAGATTCTCACTCTATAACCCAGGCTCTCATCAAACTCTTGGCAACCCTCCCCCCTGCCTTAGCCTCCAGCTTCTGGAATTACAGGTATGAGCCACTACTTGAGAAGCCAAGCCAAGGCAGGAGAATGACTTGAGTTTGGACTCAGTCTAACTCTTAACAAAACAAGACAAAACAAAGCAAAAGACATCAATAAAATGTGGGGCAGATTTAAGCATTGAAACAAAAGGAAGGATTACTGAGGAGTGGACTCCAAAAACCAAGTGATTACCTAGAGTGTGAGCCGCTGGCTGAGGCTTCCACACTGAATGTGGACTGGGTTTAGTGACTCATTGTTAAAGAAAGAGAAAAGGCAGATGTGAAGGTGAGTCACTGGAATGTTGATGCCCTCAACCCCACAAAGCAAAAATTTGGAGGCAGAAAAATAGTCCACCCAGATTTGACAGAATGTATAAACTCATAGACCCAGGAGACTGAAAGGAATATTGGGGAAAATGGTATTGAATAGGATCACCAGATTTCTTCAAGCTAATGTAAGAAGAAAAATCTTTTAAAAAAAAAAAAAGAACCTCAGGGGAAGCCTATCTCTATCCTAAGGAAAAAGAGATAAGGATGAGCAAGACTTCTCACTGAGTAACGCAAGCTCAAGAAATGAAGCAACGTTCTTAAGCAAGAGGAGAGTGAAAAAAAAAAATGGGTGACACAGAAATCATCCAGTGAATTATATCTTTCAAAAATGAAGAATGTGGGTCACTAAGACCGCCCAGCTCTGGGGTGTGTTCTACACCAGCCTGGTGGTTTGAATTCCATCTTCAGAACCCATGTAAAGGTAGGAGAGAATTAACTTCATAGAACTGTCTCCTGACCTCCACGTACACCTTAGGATGCATGTGTGTGCGCATACACACACACACACACACACACACACACTCACTCACACTGAGATGATAGATAGGCAGGCAGACATCATCATCATCATCATCATCATCATCAACAACAACTTTACCAAAAAATCAAGAGTGCGATACATTTTCCGTGTAAAGGCTGAAATGACTGAGCTGCATGCCTGTACTTTAAGAGATGCTATAAAGAAAGTGCTTCAAGCAGGAGAAAAGTGATGGGAGCAGGAAATGTGCATCCCCACAGGATGAGAGAGACTGGCAATGCCAGCTTCAGGGATGATGATAAATGCTCTCTGTTGTTTCTCTTGTTCATGAGATACTATCTTACCATGAGTCCACGGTTCTGCTGCAATTCTCTATGAAGACAAGGCTGGTTCAAGTTCTCAGCAATTCTCCTGCTTCAGCCTCCCATGTTCTGGGACTTACAGGCCTACGATGCCATGATTAGCCACAAAGCTGTTTTTATTATTATTATTATTTAAGTTTCTTTAAAAAATAAAATGAACTAGCCAGGCGTGGTGGCGCACGCCTTTAATCCCAGCACTCGGGAGGCAGAGGCAGGCGGATTTCTGAGTTTGAAGCCAGTCTGATCTACAAAGTGAGTTCCAGGACAGCCAAGGCTATACAGAGAAACCCTGTCTGGAAAAACCAAATAAATAAATAAATAAATAAATAAATAAATAAAATGAACTAAAGCAAAAGTACTAGTAAAGTAAACTAATACTAGTAAAGTATTAACAAATTGGTGAACTACTGAGTGGTAAAATGGTGAGACTAGCTCAAAGCTCTGCAGAAAATATAGATGGAAATCTGTAGTACATGAGCCGTAGGATACCACTTTAAAATGTCTGTGTAAGGTAAAAATACATACTGTGAAGCTGGGCCTGGCGCTGCCTGTAATCTCCGCAGTGGGGAGGGTTACAAGTTCAATGAAACCTGAGCTACAACTCATAGTGAAACTATATCTCAACCCAACAAACAAGAAGCGTTGGCATACACTGTGGAACATAAAAACAACAAAGCAAACTTGGTTGTGTTTAACACAACAGTTTAGCTATTGAGTTAACAGGGGGGTGAGAATAGAGTTGTGTACCAAAAATAATAATAATAATAAATCTCAGTGAACAAAAATACAGGAAAGAGGGACAGAACAGATTACAGAGATAGAAAACCAATACTCAAAATGGCAGATTTTTTAACCAAAACACACGATAGCCCTGTTCCATATGAACAGAATACCTTCCGGTAGGTAACATTCCAGGCGGTCATCATGGAGACACACCTTCCAGTATGTCTAAGATCAGCAGTGCCCTCCCCTAGAGCATGGGCTGGGTTTATGACTCAGGAAAGGATGGGAAAGATGGGATGGTGTGTGCTTGGAGACCAGGTCATCAGGGAAGGTGGCTTTGCTTTTGCATTTCCCCCGGGCTCCTCTCTGTCTTCCCTCCCATCATCACATGGGAGAGCATGCTGAATGGTCCTGTGAGTGAAGGCGACCTCTTGCCAAAGGCCTCCTGAGTGAACACAGATTTAGGCCCTTCAAACCCAAGCAAATTCTGAGAGTGCAGCCCCTTCACAGTAACCTGCGGGGCACCCTGAGTCAGATCCTCCCACCGAGCTGCTTCAGGGTTTCCAGCCCTCAGAAACCAGTGCAATTCATGTTTTAAAGAAGTATTTTATACTCCTTTATTTCATAGTAATCTGTTCTATAAGAGTAAAAAATTAACACATTATTTTAAATCAGACTGGATTTAAAATAAAAAGCAAGATTACCTTTTCACTCCCAGTTAGATGGCTAATATATTAAACACATAAACAAAAATTAAAAAAAAAAAATCAGAAAGTAGCAAGTGTTGCCAAGGGAGTTGAGAAACTGGAACCCAGATGTTTCACAGTGAGACTCTAAAATGATACAGCTGCTGTGGAAACTGTATGGGTATCCTTAAAAAGTAGACACATAGGACTGCTGTGGCCTGCAATGCTGTACCTGCACACACACCCTAAAGAACTGCAAGCAGAGGCTCAGATACTTGCATCCCAGCGTTCAGAGTACAATAGCAAAGATAGAAGCAGATCAAGTACTCACTAACAGATGGGTGGGTTAACTATCACTAACAGATGGGTGGGTTAACTAATAGTCTTTTTTTTTTTTTTTTTTTTTGGTTTTTGGAGACAGGGTTTCTCTGTGTAGCCCTGGCTGTCCGGGAACTCACTCTGTAGACCAGGCTGGCCTCGAGCTCAGAAATCTGCCTGCCTCTGCCTCCTGGGTGCTGGGATTAAAGGCATGCGCCACCACGCCTGGCTAATATTCTTTATTAATTAAAATTACATTAAATTAATTACAATTAAAGCTAATATTCTTTATTAATTCAAAATTAAATTTTGGTACATACTGCAACATAGATGGAAACTCAGAGATAGTATCCTAAAAAAGAAAAAGAAAGAAGCAGACAAAAAAAAGGGGAGAGGAGGAGGAGGAGGAGGAGGAGGAAGAGGAGGAGGAGGAAAAGAAAGAATAGGAGGAAGGGGAAGAGGAGGAAGGAGAGGAGGAAGATAAATATGCAAAAAATCAATTGCATAGCCATTTTGCGTTTTGGGTTTTGTTTGTTTGTTTTTGAGACAGAGTTTCACTTACACAGCTCCCACCTCAGCTTCCAGACAGATGGTTTGTTGCTTATTGGACTAAAACAGAACACCCAGCCCCTCAGTTGTACACCTAGGCATTTGCAACAAAGAATCAGAAATGGAAATAAAACCAATTCCATTTACTACAGCATCCAAAAATATTAGCAACTAAGGGAGAAAACTGATAAAGGGTATGGAAGACTATTTATTGAAAAACTATAACCCACTACTGACAGTCATTGAATAGCAGCTATTACAATATTCTTAATGCCAGTCCTCAGTAAGTTTCTCCAGATTCTACACAGTGCCAATCAAGTCCCTATATGTTTTTTTAAACTATAAATTGGTCATGCTGATTCTAAAAGTGACATAGGAATGAAGAGGATCTAAAATGCCCAAAAACAGTTTTGGGGCAAAGAAACCAAGCTAAAAGCTGAGCATTTGTGACTTGGAGATTTATATAGCTTTAAAAATCAAAATTATGGGCTGGAGAGATTGCTCAGTGGTTAAGAGCACTGGCTGCTTTTCTAGAGGACCTGGGTTCAATTCCCAGAACCCACAGGTTGGCTCACAACTGTCTGTAACTCCATTTCCTTGGGATCTGACACGCCTGTAGGCAGAACACCATGGCGTGTAGAATAAAAATAAATTTTAAAAAATCAAAATTATATACATCAACCAGCTTTCTGTCCCAGTAACAAATACCAGAAATGATTAACCTGTAAAGAGAACATTTTAGTTGCCTCCTCAGTCTGGAAGGTTTTGGTTGCCACATGCCTGATGACCTGAGTTCAATCCTGGGAACCCAGATATGAGGCAAAAGTCACTCCTGGAAGTTCTCCTGTGATCTCTACATGTGCAGTGGCATAGCATGTGTGTGCCTGCACTCAAACACACACACATGTGTGCGCGCGCACACACACACACACACACACCCTGCAAGCCAGATGTGGTGGTATAGTATGTATTCAATAAGTGGGTTAAGAAGATCAAGAGTTCAAGGCCATCCTCAACCAAATAGGTGGAAATCAATCTGGTTCACATGAGATCCAGTCTCAAAAACACAAAAATTTTAAAAAATTAAAAGAAGCAAAAAAAAATTATCAATAAAAAACAATGAACAAAAGAAAGAGAGAGAGAGAGAGAGAGAGAGAGAGAAAGGTAGATCGATCGATCGATCGATAGATAGATAGATAGATAGATAGATAGATAGATAGATAGATAGATAGACTTCTGTAATACCCTACCCTCCCAATCGCAGATATTTACCCAGAATTTCAAAATGATACATTTATCTCTGCAATACTTCTTACCTGAATGTTCAAAGCATCTTTTCTTTAACAGCTAAAGAATAGAAACAACCCAGATGTCTCCAGTGGAAAATAGAAGAATGAAACATCTGAATTAAGTAAGGTCTACCATTATCACAGCAGGAAGTGCAAAAGAGTTAATACAACCAAGACCATGGATCAATGTCCACCCCCTAAAAGTGCTGAGAAGACCAAGCCAGATAAAAACAACTACATGTCATATGAATCCATTTTTATATAAGATTACAACTAGTCCATGATGAAAAAGCAGATCTGTGGTTGCCAGGGTCGGGGAATGACAGGAGACAGGGATTAAAGAAGCACAAGGGTGCCGACGGATGTGTTCGTTATCCTGATTACTCTGATGGTGTCACAAATTCATTCGTACACATGTCAAACCTCATCAAAGGGTATATTTTAATGTGTGAAGTTTGCTACTTGTTAATTATTCCTCAATAAGCTATTTTAAAATAAAAAGAACCAGGGCTGGGGAAATAGGTTAGTCAGTAAAGCACAAGGGTCCAATTGCCATTCCCAGCACTCTAGGAAAACAAGACCCAGCAGGTGAAGGCACTTGCCACCCAGCCTGCTCTGAGTTTGCACCCTGGAGCCCATATAGTCAAAGTGGAGTCCTAATTCACGCTTGTGTGCACCCACAAACACTCATATACTCACACAAGATAAACAAGTAAATGTAATTTAAAAAAAAAAATTAGCCCAGGCCACACAATACAGTATTAGTTACTTTCCTATTGCTTAAAAAACAAAAACAAAAAACAAAACAACACCTATGATCCAATGCAACTTACAGAAGAGCTTCCCGTGGCTTACAATTCCAGAGACAAGACTTCGTGATGCTGGGGTGAGGGTGGGCATGACAACAGGAACAGAAGCCTGAGGGGTCCCACTGCAGCTGCAGACACACAGAGAGATGTGGGGAATCACTATGAGCTTTCAATGCTCACTTTCTCCAGCAAGGCTCCACCACCTTCCCCAACAGCAAGGCCAACTGGGATCAAATTCATAAGGCTATGGGGGGACATTCCTCATTCAGAACACCACATGTATGCAAGTATAATTTCAGCACTGGGAAGAAAGAGCCAGGCAGATCCCCATATAGCCAAGCTTAGTTAGTAAGCTCCAAGCCAATGAGAATCCTTGTCTTAGAAGAGCAAAGTGGACAGTTTCTGTGGTACGACATTCAAGGTTGTCCTCTGTCTTCAACACACACACACACTCATACATACACACCCACTTGCACACTCAGAACATGCTCATATGTATACACACATTATAAGAGAGAAAGGACAGAAAGTCTTGGAAACTACGATATCCAGGACTCTGGGAATCCAAAACAAGCGAAAGACCATTAGATGAGTCACCCTGGTAGTAAAGACAGAAGACTCAGGACACAGCTGAATATGAAGGAGCAGTCAGCATGGACTGTAATAAGGAGACTGTTCTAGGGGGTGTCTCCAGGAACCAAGAGGAAGACGTAACTGTATTTGAATTCACTTATTACTATATGATGGAAATAACATCTAACTCAGTGGTTCTCAACCCTTAATACAGTTCTTCATGGTATAGTGACCTCCAACCATAAAATTATTTTCATCTCTACTTCATGACTGTAGTTTTGCTGCTTTTGTTACTGTTATGGATCATAATGTAAATATCTGATATGCAGGATACCTGATATTTGACCCCTGTGAAAAGGTCATTTGATATCACCCCCAAAGTGGGGTGTCACAGCCTACAGGTTGAGAACCCTGGATCTAACTGGTGAGCTTGACCATGTGATAGAGCCATAGAAAGCTTAGTCGAGAAAATGGAACTATTGTAAGACCTAGGAAAGCACAGGAAGCTGTATGAGAGATGTAATCGTGGTAGGCAACATGGCTGCATTCTAATTATATTCACCTAAGCAAGAAAATGCAAGCAGAGATCATTTATTTAGCCAACCTTGGATTCACTGGGGAAAAGGAGACAAACATGGGAATTGGATTGCAGCTTCGCAGCCAGTGGCAGAGTATGTTAGAGCTCGAATTCTGACTCCCAAGAAGTTGGAAGGAAAGCAGGACCAAAAGTAGCATATCAAGAAATAGCAATGTGAGTATTCTGTGGGGCAGATGGACGTGAACATGGGAGAGGTAGCTGCCGGAAGCAACGACACAGTGGATGGAACGGGGAGTCCTTGACCATTGCTCTACTGTTTGCATTCAAAAGCCAATGCTCTCTGCCTTTTTAAACTATCCATAAATGTGCCTGGGGCAAGACACAATTAATTCAAGAAGGCTTTAAGAAGAAAGAAAGTAAGAACACCCAATAAGCATCAGGAACAATGAAAGTGGCACGGGCTGGAGAGATGGCTCAGCGGGTAAAAGACTGCTCTTCTGGTCCTGAGTTAAAATCCCAGCAACCACATGGTGGCTCATAACCATCTGTAATGAGATCTGATGCCCTTTTCTGGTGTATCTGAAGACAGCTACAGTGTACTTA
This sequence comes from Mus pahari, assembly GCF_900095145.1. Taxonomy (NCBI): domain Eukaryota; kingdom Metazoa; phylum Chordata; class Mammalia; order Rodentia; family Muridae; genus Mus; species Mus pahari. Next base: position 11,605,554 of record NC_034596.1, on the reverse strand, counting down.
CATATGATAAATAAATCTTGAAAAAAACAAGAAAGAAAGTGACACTGGACTCCTTATTGCTTCCTACTTTGTCTAAGTTTCTCCAAGGCTATTTATCACTCTCGTTTTTTAAAATATCAAATAAATAGATCAATAAATGCATGAACAAAACCCATCACATTTACTATTTGTTAGAAGACAAGACAAATGAAGATGGGAAATGCCAGAGACAGAAGCAGCTGGCAAAGTTCCTGGTCCCCAGAGTAGCCTCCCCTGAGAAATGATGATGGCAACACTCCAGGACAGAAGCGTGGCTTCCTGAGAGTTCAGGGCATGTTTACTACAATAAGGGACAGCCTCTAACACATATTCCCACACATACCACCACAATGACAACACCATCACTCCCCACCCCTACACACACTCACACCCCCACACACACACCCCCACACACACCCACACCCACACACCCACACTCACACACACACATACACACACACTCACACACACACTCACACACTCACTCACACACATACACACACACTCACTCACTCACACACATACACACACACTCACTCACACTCACTCACACACACTCACACACACTCACACTCACACACACCCTCACACACTCACACACTCACACACTCACACACTCACACTCACACACTCACACTCACACACACATACACACACACTCACACACACATACACACACACTCACACACACTCACACACTCACATACACACACACTCACACACACACTCACACACACTCACACACACACACACACACACACACACACACACCATCCAGATTAGTAGGAGAATCTTCACGTTTATTCTCTGAAAAAGTCTCCTAAGTTAGGAATAGTGGTCCAGTTCCCGGCCCCAGTTACTGGGTAGACCGAGAAAGGAGGATCAGTTAACCCTGATTCACAATGAGCCTGGGTCAACTGAGTCAAAGTCCAATCTCAAGACAAAAACATAACGCAAGCCACACATTGCTGTTTGATTCCCAGGTCTTTTGGATGCCTGTTTTGTAGGATGGACGTATGAAGGGAAAGGAGGCAGGAGGTGTGAACATGGTTCAGCAGTTAATAACCCTGACTTCATCCAGAGGACCTGGGTTCACTTCCCAGCACCCGCAGGGTGGTTGACTACCATCTGTGACTCCAGTCTCAGACCTGATGCCCCCCCCTCTGACCTCCATGGACGCCAGGCATTCAAGTGGTGCCCATCGTACAAACAAAATACCCATCCACATAAAGTGTGTGATTTTCTTAAAGGCAGGGGCTGGGGGTGAGAACAGAAAGGAGCCAATCAAGTGCTATCTTAGAATGTTCTAGAAATTTTATAGCAAGATATTAGAAAATGGGCTCTTTGCATATATCATGCTATTGAGGTCCAAAAAGAATGTTTCCCCTCCCCCCCCCCCTTTGATAGGAAAAATGAAGAAAACCAAGAAATGTTGTAGGCTTAATTTGAACCCAAGCTCCACTGGCTTCTTTTTCTCCTGGTTCCTTTTCCTCCATCCCTCCATCCCTTCTTCATCAGTTCTATTTCCTTTCAAAACTATTTCTACTGCATCCGGGTAAAATACTAAACTCCAGGCTTCCCAGAGCCCTTACTGCAGAGGATGCCTGAACATAAAATAAATAAATGAACACAGAATCAAGAACTCTTTCGGTTCACAGTGCCAGACAATGAAGGCAATATGTGGGCAACACTACCTTGTTGAGTCAGAAAGACGCTGCAGCTCAACAAGGTTTGGTAAACAAAACAGTGTATGCCAAGAGAAGAAGGGAAAGACAAAAAGGCATTACCCACACCCGGGCTGAGTGCTGCTGCTGAGATACACACACCCAACCCTGAGCCTTGTTCTTCACCTCGTCTGCTCTCAGACCACGAGAGACAGTTGTCTATTTACAGGTTACCAAAGAGATTTCCTGGTTGTTACACTTGACTTTTATGATCCATCTCCTTCAGTGTTCCCATTGTCTACTTGGGGTCAACAGTTCTTATCCTAGACATCCAGCCCCACTGCCCACTCCTCACACCAACACCTGAGTTAGTGCATCCCACACCAGCTCCTTTCCATATACTCCAGCCACACCCACTATGGAATTATCAGCAAAGTACATAGCATCCTGGTGCCATCAGTGGATGTTCATGGTCAGTTGGCTAGTGAGATCTAACTCCATGGAATTAGGCCTTTCTTAGCGTCTGCTTCTTCAAACCATGTGGATGCCAAGCTCCCTGCATGCACAGACAGTTTACTGGAGAATGTCCCCTGAAACGGCCTGTGACACGAGGGAGTCAAAGAAGTGAACTTGACCCCCCAGATGATGAACTCTGCTTTTGTAACATTTGATCTGCTAATTTCCTGGGGTATATTTGTTAATTTTCTCACCGCTGTGACAAAAACATTCAAGGGGGGGGGGGGAGCAACTCAAGGATAAAATAGTTTGGTTGGCTCGCAGTTTGAAGCCAGAAGTATCATGGTGGGAACATGAGGCAGCAGGTCACACTGAATCCACAGCCAGGATGCATGAACGTTGGAGCACAGCTCACTTTCTCCTTTTTATTCAGCTTAGGACTCTAGCCCATGGAACAGTGCTCATATTCAAGGTGAAACTTGCCACCTCGATTAACCGAATTTAGAACCTCCCTCATATGCACAGGGATTCTAAATTTGCTTCCACTGGGATTCCAAATCTTACCAAATCCACCGTGATGATTAGTGACCCCAGAGAGGAAGAGCTCGGAGCTGCAGTGGCCCCTCTGAGTTATCCCAAACTGGAGAATGGAGATGGGGCATTTGTAGCCTCATATAGCCTCTGCCAATCAATGGAGACTGCCTTGTCAGGGGTACAACTTGGAGTGTTGCGCGTGCCTCCAAGCAAGAGCAGTGTCTAGGGAGGAGGCCCACTACAGGCATCAACTTCACTGTGCCCGTCAGCTGGAAGGTGTGCCGGAAGCTAGAGCATCGAGATCTTTCTGGTCATGTGGGAGTTGTAGAGAGTATAAGGGGCAGTCACCACATTCCACACTTGTAAAAGAGAACAATTAACTTCTTTTCCCTAGGCATGTGTGGAATCAACATCTGGATGCCTCGAGCCAGAGGCCCATTACAAGTAGCAAAAGAATTTGGACAGGATGCATTTAATCTTGAGTTAATGGTACAGTGCTCCGCCAAGAAAAACCCTCTCAGCTTCGACATATTTTACTTAGAAAAACTGTTATTGTCAGGTACAGGGGAAATTCTTCCTCCCTTCGGCTGCTCTGCCAGACGACATAGTTACTGCAGGGGACCACTGACCTGGTGTGTTATCTCTTTCATCTGAGAAAGTCTCTCCCTAACCTCTGTCAACTGCAGGAGAAGGAAGAAATGAGATCTGCAAACAGTCGGGTTTTTTTTAGAGGCCACGTTGCTAAACACTAGATACATTGGATTTCCCTGAGCCCCTACCCTACCCCCTGTCCTCTCACGACCAGGGTAGAACGTATGTGGGAAAATTCAGAGGAAATGCTCTGAGCCTGTTGTTCATTCTTACCCAGCCCCCACCCCACCGTAGATAGGATGGTTGCTGTCAATAAAACCACTCTGCAGACTAGACAGACCACATGTAGAAGGAGGATGGATGGTAAAATCATACTAACACTCGAGAACAGGAAATGGACGTTCTTTGATGAAGTGGCTTGATGGAGTCAGCAGGAGAATTGAGTTCAACTTTAAAGTTCAAGGGCCTTCCATCCACCGTTGTCTAACGAAGCAATGGAGCGTGGTGAGTGCATGTCCAAGCAACGGGGAAGCCATTTAGGACAAGCAGGAAGGCAGCAAGCAGCGAGGGCAGGGCTGCCACAACCTGAGAGGAACCCACTCATATCTGCTCCTCAGACAGGTCCTGAACACTCAAGAGGATTTGGAAGAGCCACTCTCAGCAGTCCAGAGCTGGGTGGAATTTCTCCAGGTGGGACAAGAAAAGGGCTACCTTGAGTCTCCGGCTTTCTGATCTCTGTCTCTCTCCATACACTGGTTGTCTCCACACAAACAGAGGAGCTTTGCAGTCCCTTTACAAGGCTCTGTAGGGCCAGGATAGGACTAAGGATAGGGGAGGGGAGGGTGGGGGAGGGGAGGGGAGAGGGAGAAGGAGAGGGAGAGGAGGAAAGGAAAGGAAAGGAAGGGAAAGGAAGGGAGAGGAAAGGAAAAAGGAAAGGAAAGGAAAGGAAAAAGGAAAGGAAAGGAAAGGAAAGGAAAGGAAAGGAAAGGAAAGGAAAGGAAAGGAAAGGAAAGGAAAGGAAANAAAGGAAAGGAAAGGAAAGGAAAGGAAAGGAAAGGAAAGGAAAGGAAAGGAAAGGAAAGGAAAGGAAAGGAAAGGAAAGGAAAGGAAAGGAAAGGGGGATGTGTGTCTACAGCCCACCTTCAGTATAGACTCTCAAAGGACATAATGGGACCTGGGAGTGTAGTCCTTTTGGAAGAGTCCTTGCCTAGAATGCACAAAGTTCCTGTTCAATCTTGGTTCACTCCATAAAACCAGGTATGGTGGTACATGGGTGTAATCCCATCACTTGAGAAGTGGAACCAGGAGGATCAGAAGTTCAAGGGCTTCCTTGGCTATGTATTGAGTTCAAGGGCAGCCAGGACTACATGGGACGATTTCTCAAACAACACAAATCACATGGGGAAGAGTGGGTGTAGACTCTTATACTGTCTTTATCTTGATTATATTCATTGACAGGATCAAAGCCTGTGGTCCCAGTCTCCAAAGCTTTTCCAGAGAGGCTCCACCATTTTTCACTCAGTGATGTTGCTTGGGTTGGGGGTCACTCATCCCATTTCCGGCTAAAGAAAACAGGAGTCAGAAAAAGCTACTTGTCTTCCTCATAGCTTCTCCTAGCACCATACCCCAGGCCTCCTTTCAAATCCTCTCTTCTGCCCCACACATCCCCGTGGTATCTGAGTGGGGTAGGGCAGACCTAGGACAGGGACACTAAGTTTTGAGGGGAGCTGTGTTTGCATCCCGGGCCTCCCCTTGGGTAAGCCTGGGTCTACTTTGCTGTTCCTGGCTTCAGCGTCTCATCTGTAAATGGGACCTAGCATTCTCACGTATGAAAGATTTTTTTTTTATGACTAAAGGATATGACATTTACAAGGAAGTAGCCCATACTGTATAAAATAAATTTGACATCTGTTTTCCTGTCTCAAAGATGTGCAATTATTCCTACCCAGACCTGTGATTATTCTCAGACACTTATTTTTTACCTGTCTAATTCTAAAGATAACTTGAGTCAACTGATTGGGTGACAAACTAACAGCAAAAAGAGATTCATTCTCTTTCACCCTTGCTCTCCAGGAGTAAATTTAGGCAAGCGCATCAATGTTAAGAGGAGGCAGGTGAATGAAGCACAGAGCAGGCTGCAATGATAGCTGAGTGGCAAAGAGCACTTGTTGCTCTTGCAGAGAACCCAAGTTCAGTTCCCAGCACCCTCGTGGTAGCCCACAAACATCTGTAACTCCACTACCAAGAGATCTGATGCCCTCTTCTAAAATCTAAACAGAAGAGCATGGTACCCACTGAGCAGGTACTATGCCAAGGCTTGCAGAAGCAGGGCAGATTGCTGCCTATCCTCCCTGGCTTCAGTCAAGAATGATGCCCGGACTGTGGGCTACTCCACGGGAGCTTTCAAGACAGCAAGGTCAGGCCATTTGGCCTCCTCAGCTTCTCTGTGCTCAGTATGCTTTCCCTTGTCTTCTCAGCCCCACGCCTGTTCTGAGCCTCCATTGTCACTCACCCGGTTCTGCACTAATAATAGCTTCTGCACTGACCACCTGGCCTCTTGTCCTCCTCAGAACCTTTTCTTCACCACATGCTTTACACAGCTCTAAAGAAGAATGTCTCCAGAGCGTACATGCCACCTTAATTCCTGGAGACTTCCCTGTCATGACTGGAAATAAAGCTTGGTGGGATTCCATGGAACCATTCCTTCTTTCTAGTCTGATATTTTCTCCTTGTCTGCTTTCTTGTCCCCTCACATGCACTGTGCCTCTTTCTTTCTGCATCTTCTGCCTCAGTTTGGCAGGCACAACATTCATCCAGGCTCTCCTTTGTTCTAGATTTGCTTCTTCCCCTAACCTGGTCTTCTCTAGCTGTCCTTCTGATTCCCGACTTCCTGCCAGTCCTACATATGCTCCAGTTTCCTGAACATCCTGTAGCCCCCGAAGCACCAGGATTTCTCTTGATCAGACTACTTGTGATTTTAAGTACCCCCTGTTCCCCACTGCACCTAAAGCTCTCTGTGGCTTGGTCATGCTTTCGTTTCTCCAGGCTCTTAATAAATTTTTATCAGTAAGTGGATAAGTCACAACATCTACGGTGGAGTTGGGGAATAACACATCACTGGCATTCATGCAAAGTGTCATGTGACAACGGAACCTAGCTGGCTTCCACTCACTATAACAAATACCCACAAGAAATCAGCTCATTAAGGGAAGAGTTTGATTCACTAGCCCTGCTGCTTCAGGACACCTCATGATGAACCTCATGACTGGGAGGGAAAGAGAGAGACAGGAGAAAAGAGGAGGATCCCACAGAGGTTGGACTTCCAATAATCCAAAGACCTCACACAAGGTTCTATCTCAAAGTTTCCATAAACTCCAGGTTGCCTTCTTGGGGACCAAAGCTTCAAAGATGGGTTTGGGAGGGGTGGGGAAGCAGTTATCTGAATCATACATCAATCAACAACACCAATCAACAAAGGGATACAGACAGTTTTTAGAAGGGGTGGGGAGATCGAGGAAGGAAAGATGATTCTAAATGTGGGGCAGAAGAGGGAGGGAAGGGTAAGAACTTCCCCTGGCAGGGAGGAGCTGGGGAATTGGAGATGAAGTTGGGTATTGGCAGGCTGAGGAGGGGAGGTGGGTGAGGAATCCCTGACACAGGCATCCTCACACGTGGGAGGATTCTTTGGAGAAAAGTGAGTAGACCCAGAAGAATTCTGTGAAATGACAGGAAGAGCTCATGAGCAGAGTCCCTGTATCCTCCACTCTCTCCGGGACCAGCATCTGTGATTGTCAGTGAGAGGTGGCCTTCCTTGTCTTTGGGAGTTTCTGCAAACACTGACATTCAAGGAATAGCTGAACAGAAATGGAGGCTAAAAGACACTGGGGCTGTGACAAGCCAACGTGAACATGGACACTTGCCACGTCTGCTGCTCTGGTACATCTCGCTTGGCTACAAGCTGCCTGTCCAGACCTGGGGACATACAGTGGACCATCAGGCTCTATCAAATGCATCTGTCAAAGGCAGCCTGGCTCCAAGATGGAAGTCTAATTGGTCCACTCTGACAGACATACCCAGCACTATCCCACTCATCTTCCCACGCAAGGCAGAATCCCTTCTGGATTAGTTCCTGAGGACTAGCCTAAACAACCACTATAAACTGGATGTCTGTAGTTGACAGACTGTATAGACAGAAATTTCTTCTTAATGTAGAAGACCAAAAGTCAAATGAAGGTATTGGCTTGCTTCAAAACCCATGACAGAACCCACCCTGCCCCAACTTACATTCAGGCTGATTTCTGGAGTCATTGAGATTCTTTGACTTATAGCTACAGCATGTTTGGTCTTTGTTCTCAATGTGTTGTCCCCATGTTCCTATCTTCACATGACATTGTCCCCATGTCCCTGATTTTACATGATGTTGTCCCTGTGTCTCCGTCCCCACATACTATTGTCCCTATGTCTCTGTTCTTTAATAGTGTCCTTTCACATGACTTTCAGTCATCTTGGGTTAGTTAGGAGTCCTCCTTAGTCCAGCATGACCTCATTTTGCACCAGCTGTTTCCAAGGAAGGTCACACTATGGAACACTGAGGATAAGGATGTCAACATATGTTTTATAGGGAAGGCACACTTGGCCCATACACTTCTACTATGTTATTTCTAACAAGAGGGTCCACAGCTCCAATGAGCCCATAGCCTCTAGCAAAGATGGTATTTTACTGGAATGTTCTTCTCTCCGATCTCCCTCCCAGTCACTCCCTCTCTCCCACAAATATTTATCAAGGGATTAATGTATTCCAGGAAGAGTGCCAAGTCCTGGGTGCCCAACAGTAAACAAAACAGAGGCGGGAATGGCTTTCATTATATTATCTTCTCCTACAAGTCCTCTGAGGTCAACTGAGTACCCCAGCTGCATGCTGCTTATCTTTCCTTTATGGGTATGAACACATAGTAGGTTACCTGAGACTCCAATGGATCCACCTTCTTTCATTTCGTTATATGGTCCTCATATATACTCACTACATAGTTCTCGGATCAAACCACAATACATTTGAGAGTGAAAATGGGTACCATTAATAACGACAAGACCCAGGTATAAGCCAAGAATCTCTAGGACCAATAAAGCATATGGCGCATGCATGTGGCATGGGTCCAGGTCCTGTGATACCCCTCACTGCTCTTTCTGTCAGCTTTTAATCAGTACTTTCAGGGCTAAGTGCCACCTAGTCTCTTGTGATAGAGAGAAGCAAGCAGTAAGAGAGAGCGTTTGAACACAGTAGGCTCAAGCCATGCCAGAGACAAGAGGCAAGCAAAGGAAGAAGGCAGTGCTCTGGGGGACTGCAATTCCGTACGGGCCTTTCAACAGAAATTTCTGCTGGCAGGGCAGTTGGAAGGAAGGTAGGTCGCAGGGCTTCCTGAATGCTGCTTTAGATTTCAATGGCTGCTTTCTTCCTGGAGTCATGGGAGCTCTCTGGATGATGCGGTGATTTGGAGAAAAAGTGTTTTTCTTTTTTTTTTTTTAAGATTTATTTATTGTTATATCTAAGTACACTGTAGCTGTCTACAGACACATCAGAAGAGGGTCGCATTACAGATGGATGTGAGCCACCATGGGGTTGCTGGGATTTGAACTCAGGACCTTCAGAAAAGTAGTCAGTGCTCTTAACCACTGAGCCATCTCCCCAGCCCAAGGAAAAGTATTTCTGACAGGCTCCTGTATTTGACCTCCTGGTTGATGGCGCTACATAGGGAGGGTATGGAACCTATAGGAGACTGCTGGGAGCCTTGTTGGAGGAAGCACGCGCCTAGAGATAGGCTTTGAGGGTTTATAGCTTTACCCTACTTCCAGTTCTGTGTCTGCTTCCTATGCGTGGATGAAACTGTGAACAGCCAGCTTCCTGTGTCTATGTCATGCTTTTCCTGCCTGGTGCCAGGACCTTGTCACCAGCATGACTGGTACCTCCCTGGGTCAGTAAGCCAGAATAAACCCTAACTTTAAAATAATTATTTATTTTGATATGCATTGATATCTTGCCTGCATGTATGTGTGTGTGAGCATGACAAATCCTTCGGGAACTAGAGTTACAGAAAATTGTAAGCTGTCATGTGGTTGCTGGGAATTGAACCAGGGTCCTCTGGAAGGGCAGTCAGTGTTGTTAACGGCTGAGCCATCTCTCCAGCCCCCTTTTCTTTTTCAGTTGCTTTTGTCGGGGTATTTTACGAGAGCAACAGGAAAGAAACTAGTTCAGATGCTAGCCCTACTTGAAGAAAACTCCACTTGTCCCAGATGCTATAGTATTGTCTTGCTTCTGGTCAGATTTCTTCTGGGGAAACATGGCCAAAAGGCAGGCTGGATTTGCCTCCTGACACATTAAGTAACGTAGACACTGTAGACCACAGTAACGGCGAGACACTAGCTTTCTCTCAACATAAGCTTCTGTTGGGGAAGGGAAGACCATGTTCTTTGTCCCTGTGGAGACAAAGATCATACTCGGGCCTAGCTCGAGTCCAGCCTGGGCTACATTATGAATTTGAGATCACCTCAGCCCACATGAGTCTCTGTGTTAAAACAAAACAAAATACCCAAGGGTCACTTTGTCACCTACCTCAAAGAATCTAGTATACTGAGCAAAAACACATTATGTGTATACAATTAAGCTTAAGCCGTGGCAAAATACCTAAGGATTGTCACATATGTTGTGGTTTGAACAAGCCCACAAAAACCCATGTTGAAATTTAATTGCCACTGTGAGGCGTTAAGAGGGTGGAAAACTAACAAGATGTCTCTGTGGTAAGGGGCTTGCTGCGAAGCCTGACATAAATTCAGTGACTAGAATCCATTTGAGGGAGAGAGCAGTGTCCTGCAAGTTGTCCTCTGACTTCTCCACCCACGTGATATCACATGCACTCAAACATGCACACATGCAAGAAAGAAATGTAACCAGGCAGTGGTGGGCACGCCTTTAATTCAAGACTCTGAAGTCAGAGGTAGGTGGATCTCATGAGTTCTAAGCCAGCCTGGTTACAGTCTACAGAGTGAGTTCCAGGATAGGCAGGGCTACCCAGAGAAACTGTCTCTCAAAAACAAAAACAAAAACAAAAACAAACCAACAACCAAACAACCAAAATGAATAAATAAAAAGAGTTAATGAAAAACACCCTACTGTGGAACTTGAAAGTGAGGTTTTGGGGAAGTATTTTGGGGTCAAATGAGGTCATGAGGGTAGATCCTGAATCCAATGGGCTTGTGGCTTTCTAAGACAAGATTAGCAAGCAACACCTAAGCTAGGATGCTCAGCTCCTCTGACCACAGGACACCCTGCTCAACCTCAAGGCTCTGTGAGTCCTTTCTCTAGCAAGGATGATCTTACCTTATGCTGATCTTGATCTTAAAATTTCTAGCCTTTGGAACTGCAAACTGGAGAGAAGTTTCCTCTTTAACTTTTAGTACATTTTGAATTTATCCTGTGAGAGTTTCATACATGTATACAATGCATTTTGATAAGATCCATGCCCGCTCCTCATCCCCAAATTTCCCAGGATCCCCCAACATCAGGACCCTTTCCCAGCTTCATATTTTCTTCTTCCTCCTCCTCTTTCTGATCCTCCTCCTCCTGCTCCACCTCCTCCAGCTCTTCCTCCTGCCCCTCCAGCTCCTCTTCCTCCTTCTCCTCTTCCTTTTCTCCCCCTCCTCTCACCAAATTCACTCATTATTGTTCACAAGCGCATTGGTGTGGCACCATCAAGTGAAGCACAGTCAACCGGTGACCATGCCCTCCCCTCAAAAGAAAAAAAAAATGACTCCTCCCTCCCCAGCAGCTGTCAACTCGTTTGTCAATCACTCCTCATTGAAGGGTAGGGGGTGGGGTTCTCATGAACCACCTGCGGCTGGAATTTTAACCAGTCTGATCTTGTTCAGGTTCTGAGCAGATAATTGCCGCTGCTGTGAGTTCATATGTGCCATGGCTGTGTCATGTCCAAAGGACATCATTTTCACCGCACTCCTCCTCTGGCTCTTCTTACATTCTGCCTGCCCCCTCCTCCAAGATGCTTTCTGGGCCTTGGTCAGCAGAAGGAGTTTCCATGGATGTCTTACATAGTGCTAACACCGTTATCAATTATTCTCAGAACTTTGTTCCTCACTACCCTGGAACTCTCTTGTCACCTCTGCTGAGCATCTGCTGCCATGCTTGATTGCCTTTGAGGTTATTGTTCAGAACGTTTGCACAGCCCCAGATGAAGTGATGTCTGGATCCTTACCCACCTTAGATTTGGCACTACTCGTGTAGGGAGTTGGCCCCTCTACTTACCAACCTTTAGAGATGGCACAAAGCACATAGCTTAGACACAGAAGAGCTTAAACACCCAGAGAAAAGAATTAGCTGTGGAGAGCAAGACCTGGGCCATCAGGGAGTGTACTTGGCCAAGCCCTGGCTCTTCTGTACCTGTGGGCTTCCTCCCATTAAAAAAGGATTGTATACACCTTAGAATCTGTGCTTCTAGCTAGCATTTGAGAGGCATGGGCAGGAAGATCAAGAATTCAAAGACAGCCTAGGATATATAATGAGTCTGAGACCAGCCTAAGCCACATCGTAGTGTTCTCTCTCAAAAACTCAACAACTAGGGATCTAGTTCAGCAGTAGACCATTTGTCTGACATAGGCAATGCATTACCTATTTCAAGCATCAATGAATATATAAATAAAACAATTCAGGTGTCCTTCGCTAATACCTATTTCTATCCTTATTCTATTTTTTTTTCTCCTAATTGTAAAGGCTAGTGTTAGTCTGTGAGCACTGTCCTTGCCTAGATGCTGCAGTCTGACTCCACCCAGCATGTGCTGGCCAACTAGGAAGAAAAGGTTTGGCCCAGATTCCTCACCAAATGGAAACTAACCTGAGTATGTCCTCTGGGGTCCTGCTATTGGTAACCTTTGAGCCTTTGGTGGCTGGATGTTGGGAGAAGCCAAACGATGGAGGAGAAGCTGGAACACGGAATATCTGGAATGAAGGTTTTATCAGACATTATAGTTGGATCTCAACATGGATTGTCCCCAACTTTTGTTTAGACTTGTAACGTTTTACCTCAATTACGCTGTGAAAATAATAGAACCTCTACATGGAAGTTTGACTGTGAGTGGCTGACCCGGCTAGTGATGGCCCGGGTGTGAAATCTGGAGTTGAGCCCCAGGTAGAGGCAATGAGCTGGGCCGTGAGGAGTGCGTCACGCCCGCCCTGTTCGGTAGGTTGCAGCGTTAGGTATCTGAGCTGTTTTAGGTGCAGGTCCCACCTAAGATATTTTAGGTTTACAACAGGTGTACTGGAACCCAACTCCCTGGTGAAGTATAGAGCATCTGTGTTTGGGGAAAAAAATAGACATGAACATTCTGTTGCCAGGTTTATGTGGAAATAAAATATGGACCCCGATTGCAACGAGGCACAATAAAGAAAATGGAGGTAGCCAGGTTTCTGATCTGAAGAATAAGGAAAGAATAAGAAAGAAGAAATAAAGAAGAAAGGGATACGGAATAAACTCACTGGAGGGTGAGCTTGGTGGAGTGGAAGGTGGATCAATGGATCCAGTGGACCAGTCGAGGAACCCTCCAACAAACTGGCCTGTGTACATGTCTGTGGGCCACTTTCTTGATTAGCTTTTGGCACGGAAGGGTCCAGCCCACTGCGGGTGGTACCTCCGGGCAGGTGGTCCAGGTTTTATTTAAGGAGTCTGAGCAAGCCATGAGAGCAAGCCATGAAGCCGTGTTCCTCCGCTGTCTCTGCTTTTAAGTTCTTGCCCTGACTTCCCTACAGGATGAAATGTAACTTTGTAAGCCAAAAGCAAACTCCTTCCTCCCCCTCAAGAAACAAACGAGGATAGGGCGCAAGGGATAGAAGTGTCTCTAAGAATTCTATGAAGCAGCAGCTATGAGTATCTCATAGATGGTACATTTAGAGAAAATAAGGTAAGGCTCTGAAGACTTAGAAGGTCTCCTCTGGCAGAAAGTAGGGCCCGAAGAAGTCAGTCCCGGCTCAGCGCTACCTAGACCCTGGGCAAAATGCGAGACAGAGTGTGCGAACACTTCTGCCAGGAGTCTGAAAGATGACTGGGTAGACCCCCCACAGACTGACTCTGAGGGAAAGTACAGTGAATCTTTTGTCTGATACGATCTATGCAGACTACTGAAGGCATGTTTAAGCTCCAAGGGCCCAAGTGTGTGGGGCCGACCGGAAGTCGGCACCAGGGGCTGGCAACAGCTTGTCTTGTAGCCTGAAGATCAGGGAGGTTAAAAAAACTGAAGCTGCATTTTCCAGCCCCTGAGGCAAGACTTCCCCCCCCCCCCTGCATCTACATCTCTAAGTGTATTTTTTTTTTTAAGAATTCTGTTGATAGATATTATATAATCACATTGTTTAAATATTTGAGATGGTGATTGCACCTCCATTCCACGTTAATTGCTACTTCTGTGAACATGTCAGATGCTCTCAGGCAAAATTAATTAGGGCCAAACAATTGATTGATGGCCATTAAAAAGCCAAACCTTCCTTCGGAAACGAAACAGTTTTATAATCTGACTGCAAAGTGAATTTTAAAATAATAATAATAATAATAATAATAATAATAATAATAATAATAATTTATCAGCTCAAGGATGAACTCCCAAAGGCCACTGCAAGTTTTTTCAGCAATTGAACAAAAACAAAACCAAACTAACTAACTCAAAAAACAAAACCTACCAGTGGGAATAAATTTAAAGTCACTTAGTCCAACCTCCTGAGACAGAATTCTTTCTGTAGAGTGAGGGGGTTCATGACTTAAACTGTATGGTTCATAGGTTCGACATATCTGTTAAGATGTGTCCCTTTATTGCTGGTTTTATTCTCCTTGGCCCCAAATTCTTTCTTTGGTTGTAGATTCCTGTCCTTTCCTTTTGTCAATTTTTGCAGTAAAATTCTGTTTCTGACCTGAAGAGTCTTTTGTGAAGTGAATACTTGTGGCTCAGAGAATAAACAGACCCAGAAAGCCTAACTGTTTCCCCAGGGATCATATTAGGATGACACTCTTGGGATGCGTGGAGTTGTGAGGGTTGATATTATCAACTTGGTAGGTTCTAGAAGCATCTATGAGACCTATCTCTGGGCCTGTGATGGAGTTTCTAAGTCGAGTTCATTGTGGCAGGAAGAGCCACCTTAAGTATGGCTGTGGTCCTAGACTGAATGGGAAGAAGAAAATTCAACTGAACCCCAACATTCATTTCTCTCTGATTCCTGACTCTGTATACACTGCAACCAACCACCTCACACTCAAACCGTGAGCCAAGATAACTCCTTCTTTCTCAAGATATTTATGTCAAATACAACGAGGGAGATAATGTTTATGTCATAACAACAAGAGAAGTAACTAACACAACAGCTAACTTTGTTATTTGCATAAAATAACACAAGTCTCAGAGCATTGTCTTTGGGGGGCCTTCCTTGTTTGGACAGATGAACATCCATCTAAGACCACCAAGAAAATTCACGTACACTATTAAAGATTTTTTTTTTTATTCATTGGATTATTTACTTTTATATCCTAATCACAGCTCCATCTTCCTCTTTCCCACCCAGTCCCTCCCTCTTTCCTCCCCTTCTCCCCTTCCCCTCTTTCTCCTCAAGAAGGAAAGACCTCCCACAGATATCAACCTGTCTTGGCATATCAAGTTGCAGTCGAACTAGGTGTATCTTCTTCTGTAAAAGTCAGATTGCTTGTGGGAAGCTGGGGTGGTTTGAATATGCTTGGCCCAGGTAACAGCACTATTAAGAGGTGTAGCCTTACTGGAGTAGATGTGGCCTGTTGGAAGAGTTGTGTCATTATGGACGTGAGCTTTAAGACCCTTGTCCTAGCTGCCTGGAAGCCAGTCTTTTCTTAGCAACATTCAGATAAAGATGTAGTACTCTCAGCTCCTCCTATGCCATTCTCTCACCTTGTTGATAATGGACTGAACCTATGGACCTGTAAGCCAGACCCAATTAAAGGTTGTCCTAATAAGAGTTGCCTTGGTCATAGTGTCTGTTCACAGCAGTAAGACCCTAAGACAGAAACCAGGACAGATCATTGCAAATTAGAAGCCACTGTGGACTACATAGTGAGTTCCAGGCCAGCGTGAGTAACAGAGACACTATCTCAAAACAAAACAAAATCAGACTGCATGTTATAAACACGTATTTAATTACGTGCATGAGGTTGAATAGAAGATTGTCCTGGATTTGGATTCTAATTGTACTTGTTTATTAACACTGAGTTCTTGGGCTACAGTTTCCTCTGATAGAAAATGAGTATGGAATAAACCCAGCATATTGGAGTGAGGACTACGTGAGAATGGCCATATTTAGCCACGTGAAAGTGGAGGAATGAGGATGCAGATTCAATTCAAATGAGAGTTAACTTATTCAGAAAGTTAAACATGAAGAACAGATATAAACAGGGCTAACAAAATGTCTCAGTGGGTAAAGGCACATACTGCTCAACCTGATCACCTGAGTTTGCTCCCTGGGAAACATACAGTGGAGAAAGAGAACAGACTGAAGAAAGTTATCCTCTGATTTCTACATGCATGTTATGTCATGCCAGCACCCACACACATACATACAATACAGAATACAAGATAAAAAAATGCAATAACCTTTTTTAAAAATAGACATAAACAGTTATAATTAAGATATATCTCAAGGCCATATGTTTTAAGTGTCTGTTGATGCTTACAATTTTCTTAATTTAAAATCCCGTATTCAGCTGGGAGATGATGCAGTTGGAAGAATGTTTGTCTAGCAGTATGAAGCCAAGGCTCCCATTCCCGGCACTTAGTGAATTGTATGAGGTGGTACATGACACTTGAGGGATGGAAGCAGGAGGATTAAAGCTACTCTCTGCTACACAGACCATTCAAAGCTAGCTTGGTTTTCACAAGACTCTGTCTCAAAGATAGAAGACAGTTGTGCTGTGGAGGCAGGAAGATGTGAGTTCAGGTTTAGCAAGACACTATTTCTAAAAGCAGAGAGACAAATAAGTAAACGCTTCCCTTGTAGAGCCTGTCTTAAAGAGAGTTTTTAAAGAAGGCAAGCTATGGAATTTGATTGAAATTTTTAACCAGAGTTCTGAGTTTCTCATCTCTGAAAGATGGCAGATAGTAGATAGCAGGTGGGGAAAAAAAAATCCGAATAACACAATTTAGAGCATATGGAGCAAGCAGGGATATTTTTGTGTAGTTAACACTCTATAGTTACAAGTGGGCATCAGGTCTACTAGTCGACACCAATCATGCATGCAACAAGGAAGGAGCCATTATCGTCCCAGGATCCTGTCATCTCCAGCATCTTCCCGTTTTCTCTGCAGTTTAGTGTTCACTCCCACACCTTCACACAATGGGCTCTCAGGACCTCCTTGCAGAGGATCCAGCCCTGTCTTCGGTGGCGTTTTGGAACCTTGATGCAAATGTCCATGATCCCTTCACTCTTGCATCATCAGAGCCTCCATAATAGTAGCTGTCGAAGACCTTACCAGGCTCTACTGCAAACTCAAGGTGCACCATCATCTCCAGGACCATGGCTGTAGAGGTCTTCATGGCTCTGAGGCTAACCCTGAGTAACGTTTTCCTAGATGGTTATTTTTACCAGAGAAGCCCTATGGTAGAAGTCTCAGTTTGGGCTCTCTCTTTTGAAATCTATTTGTATTTTTAAAGTTAGAGTGTCACGGGCTGGAATGATGGCTCAGAGGTTAAGAATACTGACTGCTCTGAAGGGACCCTGATACAGCAGCCTCTTGTGAGGCTATGCCAG
>NC_034596.1:11564481-11588228 GCF_900095145.1 Mus pahari | reverse complement strand
GGGGTATAGGGAACTTTCGGGATAGCATTTGAAATGTAAATAAAGAAGAAGAAAAAAAAAAGAATACTGGCTGCTCTTCCAGAGATCCTGAGTTCAATTCCCAGCAACCACATGGTGGCTCATAACCATCTATATTGAAATATGGTACCCTCTTCTGGCCTGCCCGCATGCATGTAAGCAAAACACATAATAAATAAATCTTTAAAAAAAACATAGAGCATCACGTGGATGACGTCTTATCCTTGGGGCACCTTTCCTGTTGTGCAGGAAAGAACTTAAGATGTCACTTTAATGGTATTAATCTCTTCAACAAACACAGTGGTCTTTTCTGCCCCCTTCTTGGCCTCAATCTCACACTTGCTAACACCCCTCCCTTCATTGAATGGCACATTTTCATGTCTTTCTACTCTCTCGTTGCAGAATTGAGAAAGACTAGTGAGAAGTAATCATGCCAGAGCTGTAAAGCTATGCTGTCTTAAAATTTCCTCCACCAAGAAAAAATTTAGTCCATTACTTTTTTTTAATATGTCTCCTTCAAATACTCAGAACACAGACCAAGTGAAGCCATAGTCTTTGCTAGACTATAACGTGAATGCCTGGTAATCCACCCATTCATAATAGGGTTCTTGTTGCTCCCCCTCCCCCAAGACCCCATGAGCCTAGCTTCTTCTCTTTGCTTTTCCCTTGACATTCTTCTGACCCCTCACTATGGTGGCTCATAAAGTGCTATTCACAGAATTCCATAGCTTTCTTAGTCCACCTCTCCAAAGCCCACGTTCCTCTTATAAACCAATGGCCTACAAACAGCATAAGTTTATCACAGTAACAGCCTCGCTTCTCAGCACCAATATTCTGGGTTACTCACTTCTCATTGTTGTAACCCGAAAAGATCCAATACAAGGGAAGAAAGACGGGTTTTGCATTACAGTTCTAAGGCATCCATTCTTTCATGGAAGGGAAGGTACAGCATGAGGTGTCTGTTCACATTTCCTTCTCAACCTGAAAGCAGAGAGAGACAAATTCTGCTGCTCTGCTCCCTCCTCCTTTTCATTCAGGGAGGAGCATGCCTCTTTTGTAGAAATGCACTCACAGTCACACTCAGAGGTGAGTTCTCATGCAGTTCTAAGTCCAATAATGTAGATTTAACATCACAGGTTCTATATTGGGCAGATACCTGCAGCTTCCCTCGGCAGGTATAGAATGTTGTCACCTCTGTCCTCTCAGGTCTCCCTTGCAGGTTCAGTTTTCCTCTTAAAGTCCCATGCATCCTTCTACTGCAACTGCTAGCAGAGATTCCACCTCTACAATTCACATCCCTTCAAATCTTAGCAGAAGCTGGCATGACGTCATTACAGTTGAATTCTGTGTGTCTACAAAACTGGCCATGGTATTGTCATGTGGACCACAACGGGGTCTTCCACCAGAGCAAGCTGCGTATTAGCCCACCTGAATCATGTAGCCTCTGCTGATGTGGCCTCTAAGTGTTTTGTAGGCTGACCACAGAGAGATAAATCTTAAGCCAATGCTGGATTCCTGGACTCCTTTGAGCACCTCTCTGTCACCAATGGAAAATATAAAACTAAATCAGCTCCACCCCTGTGTAAATATAGTGTCTTGGTTACTTTTCTATTGACATGACAAAACCCCCATGGCCATGGAAATGTATAAAAGAAAGCATTTAATTAGGGACTCACAGCTCCAGGGGCTTAGAGTCTATGACCATCATGGTGGCTTGGGGGTTGGTATGCAGGTATAAGACTGGAGCAGCAGCTGAGAGCTTACATGTAATATACTAGCCTGAGACAGACATGGGGGGGGGGGACAGAGGACACTCATCTGAAATGATGTGGGCTTTTGAACTCTCAAAGCCCATTCCCAGTAAGATAGCTCCTCCACCAAGGCCATACCTCCCAATCCTTAAATATTCCACCAGCTGGTGAAGCATGCCTTTAAGAACTAAGCCTGTGGGGCCATTCTCATTTAAACTTCAGATATGTGATTTCTGAGGCACTCTCAGGCACTGCTTCAGTTAGCCCAGTGCCAAGCCCATGGCCTCTTTTCGTTAGCAACAGCAACCACAACACGTGACCACACCGTGTCCATTTCAACTCCATCTGCTTTTGAGGCTTTCTGGGCCTGACTAAAGGCAGCTAGGAATACCTCTGTAGCCGTCAAATTTTATTGTCTTGAAAGATCCTCTGCCTGGAAACTGGAAATTGACCAGCATTAAATTTGACCTCCAGAAATGTCTTAGGGCATTGATTATACACCTTCAGATTCTTCACCGCATCATAAAAAGGATGGGCTTCATTCCAATCCTTAGTAAAGTCCACATCTTCATCTAGAACCTCATCAGCAGCACTTTAGCGCTCCACATTCTGATGAGCTGTTCCATGGTTTGAATGTTCCCACAGGCTCGCATATTTAAATACTTGGTCTCCATT
This sequence comes from Mus pahari, assembly GCF_900095145.1. NCBI lineage: Eukaryota > Metazoa > Chordata > Mammalia > Rodentia > Muridae > Mus > Mus pahari. The sequence goes on along the minus strand of NC_034596.1, from coordinate 11,585,784 downwards.
GGTGACACTGTTTGGAGGGGTTTACTAAATCTGATCTTGATGTAGGAAGTAGTCACTGGAGTTAAGTCTTGAGAGTGTGAGGCCTCAGGCTGCTTCCAGTTTGCTTTCTCTGTTTCATGCTTACATTGAAAACTGTGAGCACTCAGCTTCCTCCCCCTGCTTGCTACCATGTCTCCCTTCTAAGATAGGCTCTATCGTAGCTAGGGCTTTACTTCTGTGAACAGACAGCATGACTAAGGCAACTCTTATAAGGACAATATCTAATTGGGGCTGGCTTACAGGTTCAGAGGTTCAGTCCATTATCATCAAGGTGGAAACATTGCAACATCCAGGCAGGCATGGTGCAGGAGGAGCTGAGAGTTCTATATCTTCATCTGAAGGCTGCTAGCAGAATATTGGCTTCTAGGCAGCTAGGATGAGGATCTTAAAGCCACGCCCACAGTGACACACCTACAAGGCTACACCTCATAATAGTGCCACTCCCTGGGCCAAGCATATTCAAACCATCACAGGCTCTTAACCCTCTGAAACTAGAAGTCACATAAACTCTTCTTTATATATGTTGTCTTGGGCACAGTGTTTTATCATGGCGGCAGAAAAGTAACCAATAAAGAACCAAATAAATCAACCATAAGACTCACTCACCCATCGATAATAGCCTAGACTTCCTCGAGTCAGGTCCTCCAAGGATTGGCAAACTCTTCTCATAAACCCATCCCTCCACATCTCAGATGGCGCTAACAGAGCTACTTCTCAGCACCAGTATTTGGTGTTAGATTTCAGTCACAGAAGAAAATGCCAGAGACAATCAAAGTTATAAAGGGAAGGGTTTGATTGGCTCATGGTGTTAGAGGCCGACAATGGCAGGTAAGGTAAGTAGCATTGCTTATTTCATATGGAGAGAAAGAGGAAGGGAAAAGGTACAGGGGGCCAGAGTCATCTTTTAAAAGGCCCAAGGACCTCCAAGATCCCTTATATTGTCAACTTTTCAGCAGTGCCATCTAGGGATCGTATCTTTAGAGATCATACATGGTCATTTAGGAGACATTCAACCATAGTACTTATGTTGAAATTTAATCCATATTATGAGCTATTAAGAAGTAAAACCATGGCCAGGCAGCGGTGGCACATGCCTTTAGTCCCTGCACTTGCTAGGTAGTGCCAGATGGATCTCTGAATTTGAGGCCAGCCTTGTCTCCAGAGTGAGTTCCAGGACAGCCAAGATTATACAGAGAGACTTTCTCTAAAGAAGAAGAGGAAGAAGAAGAAGAAGAAGAAGAAGAAGAAGAAGAAGAAGAAGAAGAAGAAGAAGAAGAAGAAGAAGAAGAAGAAGAAGAAGAAGAAGAAGAGGAGGAGGAAGAGGAGGAGGAGGAGGAGGAAGAAAAAGAAAAAGGAACAAAAACCATATGGGATTTTTAAGAGGTGACTAGAGTTCTAGACTCAAGAGTGGATTGATCTACTGGTGGATTAATGGGTTGATTAGGGGGTTAACAGATTATAAAAATTAATTTTGCAGGGCTTCCTGACCACTCACTCTGTTTCTCTTAGCTCATGATGTACTTCATTTCCTGAGGATTTTAAGGGCAGGAAGGTTTCAACAGATCTGACCCTTCCATCCTGGAAGAAAGCCGTGAGGGAAAGTGAGTATGTTCTTTATTACATAAAGTATTTTGCTTCAGGTGTTTTGTTATGGAAACCTAAAATGAACAAGTACCTTTGGCTCATGAATCCCATCTCCCCTCTGTGGTATGAAAGCATTTGGGGGTGTGTGTGAAATGGGGGGGTCATCTTTCCCACCTATGAACCAGGAAACTGAGGCCAAGAGACTCAGTTTGTAATGGTTCATGAATGATTCTTTAATAAATAAGACTCCAGCTGGGCAGTGGTGGCACATGCCTTTAATCCCAACACTTGGGAAACAGAGGCAGGTGGATTTCTGAGTTCAAGGCCAGCCTTGTCTACAGAGTTCCAGGACAGCCAGTGCTATACAGAAAAACCCTGTCTCAAAAACAAAAAACAAAAACCCAAACAAACAAACAAACAAACAAGGCTTGAAGAACTCCAGTTCATCCTTCTCCAGCTTTGTGTTACCATCCTTACACTTTATGTTTCTTGGGTTGCTGGACAAGCTAAGAGGGAGATGGGAAGCCCAAGAAGAGGGCGTGTCTGGAGGAAGGATTCCTAACCATTGTTTTAAAAGGGAACCGGTGTAGAAGGATCATTGCAGTCCCAGTTGCGTGCTCCTGACATAGGCTTTTTGGTAACCCTGTGGAAGGGCTGTCACCAAACCTTGGTGACAGATATTAATTTTAAAATGAAGAAATAAGGGCTCCGTGGAGGAATTCTTGCCTGGCATCTTGTGCAAGGTCCTGGGTTCCATTGCTACTATTAAAAACAGAGAAACAAGTACACATCCCAGAAGTGAGCATGATGATCCAAGATCCCAGGGCTGGGCTTTTCCCACCCACCATTTGCTTCTGCAGCTGTGATGGAAATGCAAAGGCAGGGCACAGAGGGCTCCAGGGTTCAGAACTGCAGGTCCTGTTAAAGGAACTACATTTTCATGAAGCCAGTGACACAGGCAACAGAAGTTTAAGGTTTGGGAGAAGAGACAGCAAGTCTGGAGAAGGGAGGCTATGTGGCTTCTAGGAGAGCCTCAGGCTGAGCTCCGAGGAAAGAATTTGAAAGAGCAGAGAAGAAAGGGAAAGGGTTACTGGGCCAGAAGCAGCTGTTTCTAGAAATGAGCTGATGGAATCACGGATAATTGTCATCAGTCCTGAGCTAAACTCAGAAAACAACTGAAAGGTCCCCGGGCAGGTTCTAACTATTTCACCCAGTTCCTTTTAAGGGCCAGGGTGAACCCTGCAGTGAAGGGGGCCTACAGCTACCCTAGGAAGAAAGTGAAATCCGCAAGAAGCTTTGGGTGGGACTGGACATCTAACATGCTGACCACTGGAGAAGAAGCTCTAAAAATAGTAGCAGGCAAAGCTGGCCAGGCCACCATCCTGCAAAGGCACCTGGGAAATAATCCTATAAAGAACAAAGGTGGAGGAAGACAGATTCTCCCAGGAGACTTTGAGAAAGAGATAGGAGAGCCAGATTTGGAATCAGAATTCCTTGTAGCCCTCTACGGTCTCCAGATGAGCCTGGTACCCCAAGAACAAACGCAGGGGATACCTGAGCTCTCCACACATTTGGGGAGCCTGCAAGGGCTATAACACTCCACCCCACGCCCAGAGCTGCCAGTCTCCAAGGACATCTTTTAAGAGAATGGGGGAGCCGGGCGTGGTGGCGCACGCCTTTAATCCCAGCAGAGGCAGAAGCAGGTGGATTTCTGAGTTCGAGGCCAGCTTGGTCTACAAAGTGAGTTCCAGGACAGCCAGAGCTATACAGAGAAACCCTGTCTAGAAAACCAAAAAAGAAAAAAGAAAAAAGAAAAGAAAATGGGGGGTCATAGAATGTCCAACCCTGCAACAAAATTGTGGTCTATCCACTTAGCTTTCCACAGTGCATAATACTTACTCGCTTCATCTCAGTCCTCTTCTCAAGTGTCTGGAATGTTCTTGGGTTGAGAAAAGGCTTCACTGTGTGTGAAGGTCTGGGTGTCTCTTGAAGCTGCCATCCAGGAAACAGACGGTCCTGGAGTCCACAGCTTGCAGCACGCTCTGGATAGGTCTTGTTAGTATCACTTGCTTTTTTATTATTCCTGTCACCCTCTGAAGCCTGCATGACTAAGTCTATAAGATAAACTGATTCTAGCTCAATTTGCCTGCCGATCACTACGTGCTTGGGGGAAACACAAGACTGAAACATGAACATCCAACCACCTAATGAAATTCTGAAGCCCACAGACTCTTCTTAGGGGAGAACGGAAGTATCCAACTTGGTAGAAAATAAATGATGGGAGGGGGAACAGGAGGATGAAAGGGCCTGATGAACAGGTGAGCACCTATGGCTCCCTGGGCGTGGACCTATGGCTCCGTGGGGGTTGGGGTGATGTTCTAGATATCTAACCCAATCTCCCTCTTGATGTTCCAGGACGGGGGTTCAGGACAATTGAATTCATCCAGAAGGATCTTGCCCAAGGTAGGTAAAGGGGATTCAGAGAAAACTTTTCTATGCTTTGGTGCTAAGGGATAGGAGAGCAGAGAAAAATCACGAAGATTTTAGTCAACAAGCCAAATGCCACATTTTGGGGTGTCCTGTCCTCAACCCAATTCTAAAGGGACCCTTGTGTCACTGTGCCCAAGCAGTTGGAATTTCCCCCAGGAGTTTCACTTTAGGGCAAGTAGGGGAAGAAAAAGCCTTGGGCCCTGGTTCCAGCCAGAGTGGGAGTTTGTCATCAGGGAAGTGACTGGACAGATCTCACAGAGTTCTTGCAAATTGCTATTAGAGCATCTTGCAGGAGACACTGAAGCTAAGACAATACTGCATCAAAGGTGGGTGGAAAGATGAGGACTCTTGTGTCACAAATACCTGTTTCCTTCCATTTCGTCCTATACCTGTCCGCACATCAAAGATGGACTAAGGGCCTGGGATGGGGAACGGATGGGGGGGGGGGGCGCATTGAACTTCTCTGATTATATTTGTTTCTCTCTCTGATGCTATCACATTGAATGCACCTCTGTTTTCCACCATTGCTAGGCTGCATCATTGGTCTATTGAGGATGAGTAGTCAGTTCTTGCTTGTTAATAGCTGCCTTACAACTATGATTAGAACCAGCATTTAAAAAACGGTGTTACCGGGCTGGAGAGATGGCTCAGCGGTTAAGAGCACTGACTGCACTTCCAGAGGTCCTGAGTTCAATTCCCAGCAACCACATGGTGACTCACAACCATCTGTATTGGGATCTGCCTGGTGTGTCTGAAGACAGCTACAGTGTACTCATATAAATTAAAAATAATAATAATAATAAAAAAAAATTTAAAAAAAACTTTAAAAAATTTACATTAATAAAAAAAAAAGATAAAATGGTGTTAGCACCCTTTTCCGGCGCTAAGTGATGAGGAGCTCGAGTTAGAACTTGTAGCTATGCTGTTCAAGGATCCGCTGCAATCCGTGCATGTCTTTGGACACAGTCACTGCTGTGGCCCACTAAAAACGAGGAAACGGGCTCATCAATGTGAATGGGTGAAGTCTCTAAGAAGGAGATCAAAGACAGCCTCATCCAGTATGATCAGACCCTGCTGGTAGCTGACCTCCAGTCGCTGCGAATCCAAAACATTTGGAGGTCCTGGTACCCGTGCTCGATATCAAAAATCCTACCGATAAACCCATCTCAAGGATCAAGATTTGTTTACCTTTGTAATAAACATCCCAGGATGTTTTTTTAAATGATGTTAACCGATACAACCCCTCAGCCACACACTCACCCTTGGCTAAACTCTCTCAATACTCGCTTTGAAATTTCCTCCAGCCTCCAATGGCAAAATACATACACCTAGTTTGGGGTACCTCAAATATTATGAACTTCATTTGGCTGTGGTAGTCAGTTTGTGATCCAAATTCAACCACCACCTAATTTGCCTCATCTCAGCCTCTCTGAACCCTTCATCGTTGAGTTCAGTGGCAGGTGGTCAGGAAGAATAACAGCGAATCTGGGTGAGAAAACATAGACTTAAGGGTGAGTTTAGGCCGGGCAGTGGTGACACACGCCTTTAATCCCAGCACTTGGGAGGCAGAGGCAGGCGGTTTTCTGAGTTCAAGACCAGCCTGGTCTACAAAGTGAGTTCAGGACAGCCAGGGCTACACAGAGAAACCCTGTATTGAAAAACAAAACAAAACAAAACAAAACAAAACAAAACAAAACAAAACAACAAACACCACAACCACCCAATCCCAGATGGTCTGATTTTATTCTAGTCAAAACAAAACAAAAAAGTAACTTTGGGGGAGAATGGGTTTATTTTAGCTCACAAGCCCATGTTACAATTCACTACAGCAGGGCAGCAAGAAGTTCAAAGAGCTGGCACATCCACAGTCAAGAGCAGAGGGCGAATGAAGGTGTGCGTACTCGCCACTCAGTTCACTGTCTCCACAGTTGAGAACTCAATCCCAAAGAACGGTCCCACCCACAGTGGGCGAGGTCTTCCCACAACAATTGAGGCAATCACTCACAGACATACCCACAGGCCAACCTGACCTAGACAATCTCTCATCAAGACTCCCTGCCCAGATGATTCTAGGTTGTGTCTAGCTGATAATTAATCTCACCATCACAGGTATTATAGATAGATGTAAATACACATATATTTCAAATGCCAGACACGCCGATCCATCCTTTGATCCTTTTCTTTTTATTTAGTTTGGGTATGTTGCAGGGGTCTGTGTATGCCAGGGTACGTCCTTGGAGGTCAAAGAGTGACTTGTAGGAATTCTTTCTCTCTTTCCACCACATGGATCCTGAGATCAAACTCAGGTTGGCAGGTGTGGCGGCAATCCACTGAGCCCCCCTCACCAATCTTTCTTACCTTTTCCTGTTCTCATAGTTTCAAAGTCATTGCCTATGGTAGGTGACATGTTTTCTTTTTAGAATTTATATTAAATTCTTTAGTATATTATACATACGTCTTTAAAAATAACAGTAATAATTATTATTACTTATACAGGATCCCCTGAAAATGGAGCTACAGGCAGCTCTAAGACACCGTGTGGGGCTAGGATACAAACCTAGCTCCTCTGGGAAAGCAGTCAAGTGGTCCTAGCTGCGCCATCTCTCCAGCCCCTGCACGTGCTTTTTGATTTAGGTGGCACGTGTACCCCAACAAAACCACTACAAGTTGAGTTTTTTGTTTGTTTGTTTTTTAAGTGTATTTAAAGCAGTCAACCTTGGCTAGGAGCAACTTAGTAATGGGGCATGTATTTACTTAGCATGAAGAAGACCCTTGGGTCCAACTCCTGGCATCAAAAAAATATATATGTATGATATACTGATATATACACACTTAAAAACAAATAAACATAACTCAAAAATCTAGCAAGCAGTATAGCTTGGCAGCACAGGGCAGTGTAGAGTATCTGGTGTTTAGCCTCAAGATTGTAAGGCTTGCTAGAGAGTATAGCTTGCTATCTCTGCCCAGCGCTGTTGAAAGAGTACCATGTGTTGTTGGTTCTGAGAAAGTATTATTATTGGAGGGGGTAGGGGTGTCACTCATGCGACAGCATGCCTGTGAAAGTCAAAAGACAATTTTCTGGTGGTCAGTTCTCCCCTTCCACCGTGGAGGTCCCAGGGAATCCAACTCAGGTTTGCTGTGCTTGGTGGCAAGTACCTTTATCCAATAAGCCATCCTGCTGGCCCTACTGTGTGTGTGTTGGTGGCATGGGGGTGGGTGGGGTGTGGGGTGGGGATCTTTGTTTTGAGATAGGATTTTGCCACACCACCCAGACAAGCCTTCAACTTCTATATATAACCTAGGTTGGCCAGGTTAGTTAGCTCAGGCTAATACCAAATTTGCATTTCTTTAGACTCAGTCACAATAGCACTAGGACCACAGTCAACACTCCCTGCTTGTTGATTCGCACTAAGAAGTCTTACAGTGTTTTTGCTATTGACAACCATGAAGCAGTACATATTCTTGGTGATTTGTCTTAATCTCTCTCTCTCTCTCTCTCTCTCTCTCTCTCCCTCCCTCCCTCCCTCCCTCCCTCCCTCCTTTCTTCCCTCCCTTCATCCAGGGTATGACTCAGTCTTTAAACCACTCTAGTCTCAATTTACAGAAATCTACCTTCTTCTGTCTCCCGATGTTGTATGTTGGGATTAAAGATGAACGTCACTAATGGAGTCTGAGTTTGGTTGTCGTTGTGGTGGTGGTGATGTTTGTGTTTGGGGTTTTGTTCTTTGTTTGTTTGTTTGAGACAGGATCTTGCTAAAGGCACCACATTAGCCTCAAATTTGTAAATCTTCCCAATTCTCCTTCCCAAGTGTTGACGTTTACAGATAGGCTCCATTATCTTCAGGCGTTTTAAAAACTATTTTACATTGCACACTTACTGATGTTAAGGATTGGGCGAGATCACAGGACAACTTTATGCAGCTGATTCTCTCCTTCCACCATGTGGGACCCAGGGATCAAACTCCAGTTGCCAGTCTTGGCCGCAGGTTCCTTTACCCACTAAGGACAACATAACAGCTCTTGTTTTGTTTTGTCTTTTTGGGTGGCTCTAGAGTGGAATTCTTTCTACTTTTGGGACAGAAGAACAAGTGGTGTGTGAAAGTGTCCCTATCTCTCACTCTCCAGCCTCACCACGGTTTTGAGGCCGTCTGCTAGACGGAATTGTTAATCTCCCTGAGATTTAATTTGTATTGTCCCGACTCGACTCCGGGGAAGTAGCCCATTTTCTAGTTGGTACTCAATTTGCATTTCCTGTTTGGCAAATTGCCTATTCATATCCTGGAGCCAGATTTCTCACTGGCTAGACCTTACCTCCATTCAGTTTCTAGGATCCCTTCCTGCACAGGGAATATAACCTTTGCCTCTGAGGGCACTCAGGAAGTGCCATCCCAAATATGACATGTTTGAGTGCTGATGAACTCAAGGGGCGACGGAGCTGGAAACTGTAAGTGTGCAGGCTTGGCTGTCGACATCCTCCAAAGGCAGCCCGGTTGTTCTGAATCTACTCTCCAGGTTCTTATCTCCCAGGGGAGATTAACTCCGTGACACCCAGCCAAGGTAGACTCTCCCTGACCTATTCTGTGGGCCACTTCCAGACAGGGTTAATAACACCTGAGACTGCATGGGTCTGAGAAGGTCAGACCTGCTTTCCCCCCCTCAGCTCCCAGAACGCTAGGCAGCTCGGGACACTGCGTGAGCCTCAGTCACTTGACCTTCCTTCAGGCCTCATATCCGTGAGGCTCCCAGCCACTGACTTATTGTTAAGTGTATTTTCTACTAGGCTAATCTGTCTTTTTTGATAGTTCTACTTTTTGCAATCAAATCTTAAAATCCAACCTATTTTCATATTTTACTTTTTTGTGCCATACAGAATGTCAGTTTCCTTTTCTCCTCGTCCTCCTCTGTCTTTTTTCTTTAATATAATACTTCCTCATCATTTTCTCCCCTCCCCGACTTTTTTTAAAAAATAAAGTCAATTAATCTGCAGGATTTTTTTTTTTTTTTTAGTATGCACATGTGTTGACCTGTGTGCCTCAGAATGCATGCGCATATCAGCAGACAACTTTTCTCCCCTTCCACCACGAGCATGGGGCCTCAGGCAGTTAGACATAGAGGCAAGGGTCCTTACCACCTGAGCTAGCTTACCAACTGCATCCCAGGGATTTTTCTCAATTATTTAGTAAGCAAAAACTATAAGGCCTTTGTTTTGTTGGGCTGGGGTCTTGTGGTCTAGTCCAGGCTGACTTCGAACTCCCTGCCTCAGCGTCACGAGTGCTGGAGTACAGTACTACAAGGGACTGTGCCTTTATTTGGGCAGGGGAAGTTTGGACTCAGTAAGATGGTCCTAGAAGAAACCTTAAAGCGGGATGAAGTTGTTGGTCTACTAGCCAGTCGTGGATTAAATCCTCCTGGGTTTGTGTACCTGTGTGTATCTTTATTTATTTCATTTGGTAAAGAAAGAAAGAGAGGGAGGAAGGAAGGGAGGGAGGGAGGGAGGGAGGGAGGGAGGGAGGGAGGAAAGAAGGAAAGAAGGAAGAAAGATTAAAGCAACATCCCTCCATCGTCTTATTCATAAACCAGATCCACTCTCTAATTTTTTTTTTCTGGTTTTTCGAGACAGGGTTTCTCTGTGTAGCCCTGGCTGTCCTGAAACTCACTCTGTAGACCAGGCTGGCCTTGAACTCAGAAATCCACCTGCCTCTGCCTCCCGAGTGCTGGGACTACAGGCGTGCGCCACCACTGCCTGGCTTCACTCTCTAATTCTTAAAGGAGACATTTTTGTTGGGTGTGTCTCTGTCCTTCCTAGTGTAGGTTAAGGTCCATGAAGCTGTTGCCCTGATCTATGTTGGGTCTCAAGATGTGAACAAAGTCTTGGTTTCAAAGACCACCAAAGACTCCTTTCATTTGTGTGTGTGTCCCTTGGAATCTTGGAGCGAGTGGGTCAACATTTATTTGTAAGAAGAATAGTTGGGTTTCTGGGCAAATCCACCAAGAATGGGTATTAGGTAATTTTTCTCTGCACAGTCTTTTATCTTTCCACCTGCCAGTGAAGGTGCCAATAAATACTTTCTGACTTTTATCATTCTGCTAACCTTCAGATTCAGACTTGCTGGTCATTTCAGTAATTGCTGGTTTGCATTAAGAGCAGGAGATGAGAGCTTGAGGCCCCGGGAAGATAAATGATTTGCTCAGAGGCATGGAGAGTTAAGTAACCAGGTCACCTTCTCCCTGTCCCCTCTTTTCTGAAACATCTTATCTTTTAGCAGAGTGAAGAGCACAGGTGTGGAGAGAGAACTTTATCTGTTAACTACCTAGGCCATCTTGGCCCACTTTCCCAATCCTCTGCTGCTTGAGGGAGTTCTAGTAGGCAGGTCAAAGTGTCCTTTATGTGTCTGCTGCTGAGGTTCTGAGGAAGATTCTAGAAGCCAGATGCGGTGGCACAGACCTGTAGTCCCAGAGTTTGGGCAATGGCAAGTGGATCAATTCAAGGTCATCCTCAGCGATACAAATAGAGTTCAAGGTAACCTAGTTCAAGGTAACCTTGGGCTATAAGAGACCTTGGCTCTCCTCCCCCCCCACCCCCCACCCCACCAAAGCAACAACAAAAAGAGAAGGTTCTGGGAGTCACTATCTCTCTCCCACTGTGTCACTAATAAACAAAACTAACCTGCCAGATCTGGCCCTATAAGGCCTATAAGGGTTCCTTTCAATGCAGCCTTCCTCCAGCAACATCCACGAACACTTACCATACAGCCCCTGCTGCGTATGTATAATTACAATCCGAGGCTAAGTTTTCAGAGAGCCTGCATGTAGAGGGAGAATTCAGCGGGAGGTCTTGGTTTGGAAGAGGCTAGGGGTGTGAAAATGAGGGTGTTAAAGGCTTTTGCAAAGGTAATGGGTTTTACATATGTGAGCCCAATAAGAAAGGCTCTTGGAAGAGTGGCTCACCCTCATTCATAGGCTACTTCCTAGAACCTGCCTTAGTCCCCAGAATTATGTAGGCATTCGGGAACAGATGGGAAGACTCTCACACTTGCTAATACACATTTTGACCTTGATTCTCTAGGCATTCTCTTCTTCCTCGCTGGAGGTGAAAGAGGGGTGTCATTTTCAATTTAGAGGGAAATGGAGTCGCTTCCCCACAAACAAGCTTAAGGGTTTAAGGGTAAATCCCACCCTACTGAGAATGTGTGTTGAAAAGGGACTTCACCCAGGGACCCAGGTTACTACTGGAAAGTTTTGTGGGGCAAGGCATTTATTTTTAGCCCCACATTTAGGAAACAAACAGACCTTTTAGCATGTTTGCGTAGACAGAAGTGAGACGCTGTGGGATGGGGAGGGAGGGAAATGTGCCCACGGCTGTGAGGAAAGAATACACGCACCCAGCTCTAGTCTAAAGATGTCACGCGCTCTCTGTTCACGCCACCTCGTAAGTGAGGCAAATGGGTCACAAAGAGGCCAAATTGGATGGTGGCTTTCCTTGATGTCACCATCCATATGAACTCAAGGTATAGAGCCATGGTTTGGGCAACGAATGCAGCGGTCCGTAATTCAACCCTGGCTTCGGGAAGGCTTTCGTTGGGAACAGTGGGCGCGACTTTAGGGGACGCCCCTCCACGCGTTTCACAATCCCTTCCGCGGTAGCGAGGATTCGCTAATTGTCTCGCGGGGGTGGCCCCACTCGGGCTCCGAGGCTGGGCGGTGCGGCTCCGCTTTCTGCTTGGTCTCCGCGAGGTGTCGCCTTCGGCCGAAGAAAGCGGTAAGGCGCCACCCTCGTAGCCCGCACTTATTTATTTTCAAACAAGGGGGGCGCCCCTTCCTTTCAATTTGAAACTAGAAACCTCCTGCGGTCTCGTTCCTACGTGGGCGCGTCCTCGGCCTCCCATTTTGCACTCCTGTCGCCTTCCTTCGAGATCACACACGAACAGCCCCTCGGCCAGGCCTTGTTCCACTTTGGCCTGGAGCTCATCTTTCACACAAACACACACACACTCGCGCGCAGTCCACGCAGGGACGGGGCTAGAAACCTCTTCTCCCATTCCCAGAACACACCCAGAGACCTTTAAAAAAAAAAAACAAAAACCACGGAGTGCAGCGGGTGCAAGCCCGGGGGGTCCGAAAGGGAGGGAGGAGCACGCCTCGGGTTTCCCAGCTTTGCTGCTTGCAGTCGGAAAAACGAGAAGGGGAGGGGGGAGAGGGAGGGGCGGAGGGAGAAGGGGGGACGGGGAGGAGAGAGGGAGGGAGAGAGAGAGAGAAAGAGAAACGGGAAAAAAAAAAAAGAAAAGCAAATGGCTTTTGGCGCGAAAGGCTTTGGCGCCTCCCCTGATTTTTATGGAAATCAAGAGGGCGGGGAAAAGCCTCTTGCCTCTGCCTTTCTCCCTCCCCCTCGTCTGCGCCACAGCCCCCTTCTCTCCCCGCCCCCCGGGTGTGTCAGATTTTTTCAGTTAATAATATCCCCCGAGCTTCAAAGCGCAGCCAGTGACAGTCATCTGTCTGGACGCGCTGGGTGGATGCGGGGGGCTCCTGGGAACTGGGTTGGAGCCGAACGAGCGCTAGCCAGGCGTAAGCGCGCACACACTGCAGCCGCCGGAGGACAAACCCCTCCCGCCGCCGCCGCCGCCCCTTCAGCCCACCCGGAGACCCCAGCACCGAGTCGCCTCCGGATCCCCGGCAGTCTGCGGGAGGTAAGAAGCGGTACTTGCGAAGCTCCGAGCGCCGGGGGGAACGGCGGAGCGCTGCGGCTAGGCAAGCCCCTGGACGCGGCTCCGCACCCTGCACCCAAATATGCCGGGCTTTTTCCAGGGGTGGTGGTGGAAGGGGGCAACACACCGCGTCTGTTTCCGAAACAAAACCATCTGGGTTTTTTTTTTTTTTTTTCCTGAAAAGCCTATTCAGCACCCGAAGGCACCCTGGCTGGAAGAGACCCGCCCTAATCCTTTTTACAGCCTAGCCCAGGCAGAGAAATAGCTTTAGCGAAAAGAAATTCGCCCGGCTCCACAAGATTTGTCTTTTGAGTGTGAGCTGACTGGGAACCGGTGCGTCCCCACCCCAAGCTGGGGTTCTCCAGAATGTGCCGCGGGGAAGGAAGGAAAAGGGGTTAGGCGAAGCTAGGGTGCCTGAATGATAATGTAGGTCACGGCTGCTCCGGCTTAGGAGACGCGATTCTCTCCGACGACCCTCATCGCGCCGGCGCCCCTGCACCAGTCCTAGGAATGGGGTTCAGCCTTTTTCCCCTCCTGTTGAAGAGGTTGAGGTCTCTGAAGGGAGGGAATTGGGAAGGGTATAGGTATAGGCAAATGATGAGCACCAAGGGTATCTGCCAAGATTGAGGCTCCGGGTGGAGAGGGTTGTATATAAGTGCCTGTTGTTGGTCTGACTGGAGAAAGGCCCTTAATAATTAATAAAGTTTTCTGAACCCCGTTAGCGTTTGCGCTCCCGTGATCGCATTTCTGCAAAGGGGGAATGAAAGGTACTTCAATCCCATGCGTGGTAGCTGGACTAGAGAGCAAGGACTTCCTTTGAGCAACTAGTGCAACTGGGGTAGTCGCGCTAGTAAGAGCTGAGATGTGCAGCTTGAACAGCCCCCTCCCCCAGGCCGTGCCTTGTGTGAATGAAACGGCAGTTTCCAAAGTTGCACAGAGCCACACCACCCCCTGCATCTACAAGCCCCCTCCCACTCCCAGTCTTAGACAGCTTGTACACAAAAGGAGTGAGTAGGGGAGAGGCTCAACTTTCTCCACCTTCCAGAGCTGTGGGGAGCCTGCAGAAGAGATTGGGGGCTCCCACTGCCTGTCCCCACCAACCCACCCCTTTGGCTCATTCTCTCTTGGTTTGTCTACTGGTTGTAGAGTTGGAGGTTGGCGCGACTCTGCTCCCCACGGGAAGGAAGCACTCCCCCATATTAAAAAGAGCGGAGGTATTTAAAAGAGAGGCGAACCCATGCCCAGCTGCACCGCGTCCACCATGCCGGGGATGATCTGCAAGAACCCAGACCTCGAGTTTGACTCGCTGCAGCCCTGCTTCTACCCGGATGAAGATGACTTCTACTTCGGCGGTCCCGACTCGACCCCACCAGGGGAGGACATCTGGAAGAAGTTTGAGCTGCTGCCCACGCCCCCGTTGTCGCCCAGCCGCGCCTTCCCAGAGCACAGCCCGGAGCCCTCGAATTGGGCTACGGAGATGCTGTTGCCGGAGGCCGACCTGTGGGGCAACCCGGCCGAGGAGGATGCGTTCGGTCTTGGGGGACTGGGTGGCCTCACTCCTAATCCGGTCATCCTTCAGGACTGCATGTGGAGCGGCTTCTCTGCCCGCGAGAAGCTAGAGCGCGCAGTGAACGAAAAACTACAGCACGGCCACGGGCCCCCGGGCGCCAGTTCAGCCTGCTCGGCTCCCGGAGTGAGTGCCAGCAGCCCCGGGGGCCGTGCCCTTGGTGGGTCGTCGAGTACTGGCCGCACCGGGACCACCCTGCCTACCGACCTCTCCCACCCGGCTGCCGAATGTGTGGACCCCGCTGTGGTCTTCCCCTTCCCGGTGAACAAGCGAGAGTCGGCGTCGGTGCCCGCTGCTCCCACCAGCGCCCCGGCGACCAGCGCTGTGGTCACTAGTGTGTCTGTTCCGGCTACTGCCCCAGTGGCTGCTCCTGCTCGTGCAGGCGGCCGTCCTGCCAACAGTGGGGAGCACAAGGCCCTCAGCACCTCCGGAGAGGATACCTTGAGCGACTCAGGTAAAACCTAGAGTAGAATTCTTGCTACCTCCTTGGGGGTTGGGAAGGTGGGGGTGCTGCGGTCCCTTTGTTATCGTAGATTTGTGCCGGTGATTGTCTTGTGTTCACCTCTCTCCCGGGACAGAAGAGCATGGAAACTCTAACTACACCTTCTCTTAAATTTGCCCTGTCCCCTTTTTCGCGAATCCTTGCTCTCACTGGCAAAAGTTGGTGGCCAGCTCAGTCAGTCTGTGGGGTCGAAAAACTGCCTGTACAGAATTCTGTTAGTTGGAAAGGAACCTCTAAGCCAGGTCAAGGAAGGGAAAATACTCCCTGAAAGACGAGGGCTGTGCACAATCCCACTTGCGAAAGTTAGGAGAACTCCTGGCAATTCCTCCCCTCCCCTCCCCTCCCTACCTAGGACTCTGAGCCCTCCGTGGGTGGTGGGCTGTTTGCGTTTGGTGCGTGGCCAGCAGGCGGCGTTGTGTCTGACGCAAGGCAGGCAGAGGATCAAAAAGACAGGGGGTGATGGGGGCACCCCCTCCCTCCAGTTCAGCAGCTGGCAGCAAGTGCATTAGTGGTTGTACGTTTTCAGAGAGCCTCTTTCCGGTTTTGATTGAGTACTGGTCCCCGTTGTGTTTCCTAGCTGGAATTTCTGACCTAATTGAGCTGAGTTGTGTTCCATAACCCAGAGCCCTTGAAGGTTGAGGGCGGGTCCCTACCACTGCCCCTCCTAAGGAATGCACACACCCTGGAAGGATTCTTTGGTTCTATTGTAAGCATTTATCTGGGCGGTCCTCGGAAAGAAGGGGTTAAAAAAAAGGAAAAGAGCTTTTTTTTTTTCCCGTGGGGCTGTGAGATACCTACCACACTTTACCCAAATCCTGTCTGCCCTTGTCCTTCCAGCTGTAGGTCCAACTCTCCTATTAGACCTTGGAAGCCAGTGTTTTCACAATGCCAAAGAATAAAAAGTCTAAATTTCCTCCTGGGCTGAGGAGGAATCGTTCTAAGGCTCCTGGGAGGAAGCTTGGTGATAAGGCTGCACTTTGAAAGGGCTCTGTCCCTTTAATGTCTGTGCCTTGACAGCTTTCTGTTAGGAAGCAGTTCCTTCCAACAGCTGTCTTCTTGGCTGAAAACCAAAACACTGGCTTAAAGGGACCTGCCGACTGGGGCAGCCTAACATTCCAGCTTTAGAAGAAGAAACCTCACAATTGTTCAGCTTTCCGGTCCTCCCTAGATTAAGCAGAAGATGTGTTTTGGTTTTCGTGCTTGCTTTTATTTTTTTTTTTTCTTTTAAGCCATAATTTTCTCTCCTAGCCTGGCAGTAAATGACGAAGTCAGAATGACAGAATGCATACACATAGGACGATACGGGTCTTTTTTTTTTTTTTTTTTGCTTCTGCACAGCTCCCATTGGGATGTGGAGCTACTGTGTATTAGAGCTTTATAATTGAGATCTGATCTCTGCCTAGATGAAAAGCTGCTTACTCTGGACAACGCGTGTTCGCACCAGGAAAGGTTGTTATTGTCAATGAGATTGTTCCTAGAGTTTAAGGATGGCAGAGTCGAACCCAGCCATGGGTTTTACCAAAGGAGGAGCCTCCGGTCTGAAGGGCGGCTGTGGAAGTGTGTATAAGTAAATCCATGGGGCAGACTGGCTAGTGATTATGCTAAAAGCCCCTATTACGGAGCATCTGTCGCCAAGTCTACATAGTGTCTGCCAAACTCAAACACTGTGGTTATTACCCCCATTGAATAGCTGAGGAAGCTGAAGACGGGAAGAGTTCATTCTGACTCCAGCTTGGGTTCCTCAAGTTTCTGCCACAAACTCAAAAGTTTGACACCAGGGTCCTTCCACATCAGACAAGTGCTCTGCTGGCCCCACACCACCCGGGGAAGGAAAGGGGTGGGACGTACATCCTGTCCGCGTTGTGATCGGTCTATTTCAGCAAACCTAGCTGACTTAAATAACAAGTGTATGTTAATAGCACAATTAACCAGAAACTATTTTCCCCCTCAGATGATGAGGATGACGAGGAGGAGGATGAAGAGGAGGAAATCGATGTGGTCACCGTAGAGAAGAGACGTTCCTCCTCTAACAACAAGGCCGTCACCACTTTCACCATCACCGTGCGTCCCAAGACCTCTGCTCTGGGCCTGGGGCGGGCACAGTCTGGTGGCGGCGGCGAGCTGATCCTCAAGCGCTGTGTTCCCATCCATCAGCAGCACAACTACGCTGCACCCTCACCCTACGTGGAGAGCGAGGACGCGCCACCGCAGAAAAAGATCAAGAGTGAGGCTTCCCCACGACCCCTCAAAAGTGTTGTTCCAGCAAAAGCCAAGAGCTTGAGCCCCCGAAACTCAGACTCGGAGGATAGCGAGCGCCGCCGCAACCACAACATCCTGGAACGCCAGCGCCGGAACGACCTGCGCTCCAGCTTCCTGACGCTCAGGGACCATGTGCCTGAGCTGGTGAAGAACGAGAAGGCCGCCAAGGTGGTCATCTTGAAAAAGGCCACCGAGTACGTCCACGCCCTGCAGGCCAACGAGCACCAGCTCCTGCTGGAAAAGGAGAAACTGCAGGCGAGGCAGCAGCAGTTGCTAAAGAAGATCGAACACGCTCGGACTTGCTAAATATTTCCCACATGGACAGTCACTGCCACTTTGCACATTTTGATTTTTTTTTTTTTTTTTAAACAAACCTTGTGTTGACATTAAGAATGTTGGTTTACTTTCAAATTGGTCCCCTGTCTGAGTCTGGATCTGGGTAGGGGGCAGGACATGGGGTTCTGCCATGACCTTGGGGAAAAAAAAAAACTGACTTATGGGATGCTGGGTGGCTTGTTTTCCTCCTCCATATCACCTGGTGACAGCCGTGGAAGTTCGGGACACTTAGGAGCTTCGGGAGGCTGTGAAGTCACCTTGTTCCGGTCCAAGATTCCAAACAGAGTCATTCCTTCTTTTTACAATGGTGCTTAAGTTCCAGCAAATGCCACAGAAGGGGGGTTGCCATTTGATGCCCCTGGGAACACTTGTGTAAATACCATTGATACACCCGCCTTTTGTATACGTCCTGGGTAATGAGAGGTGGCTCTTGCGGCCAGTATTAGACTGGAAGTTCACACCTAAGTACTGTAAGAATACCTCAATGTTTGAGGGGCATGTTTTGTATACAAATATATTGTTAATCTGTTATGTACTGTACTAATTCCTACACGGCCTGTATACTTTAGTATGACGCTGATACATAACTAAATTTGATACTTATATTTTCGTATGAAAATGAGTTGTGGAAGTTTTGAGTAGATATTACTTTATCACTTTTTGAACTAAGAAACTTTTGTAAAGAAATTTTACTATATATATATATTCCTTTTTTCCTAGCCTCTTTCTTCCTTGTTACTGTATTTGTTCATGTTTGGTGCATAGAACTGGGTAAAATGGCAAAGTTCTGTGTTTAATTTCTTCAAAATGTATATATTTAGTGCTGCACCTTAGAGCACTTTGAAATACCTCATGTTTATGAAAATAAATAGCAATTAAATGATGCCAGGCAATGTTTTCCTTCCTAGCTGGGCTTCAGACTCTGCAAATAGTCCACTCCTTACCTGGTCTTCTTAACATTGTGGGATCCTGGTTGGGGGAGGGTATTTGTCCCACTTGGTGGAGGGATAAATGGGTTTGTGAATTCCACAGATTAGAAGCAACTACTTTCAATAGGCAATCAACGAGTGCTAGTGCACTTTCAAGTATTTTGTTTTGGGTGTGAGTGTGCCCACAATGTCACATCCCCTGGAACTGGAGTTCAAGTCTAGGAACCAAGCAGAGACCCTGTGCAACAGTAACAAGTGACTCACCCCTGAGCCATCTGTCACCCCTTAATTTTTGAGGCCTCTTTGGGTCTCTAGCTGGGGTTATAGGTGTGTGCCCGCCATATCCAGTTACCAAAACACTTTCACGTACTCATACTCTCAAAGCATTTTAGGTAGTGTGGATACCAGCCCAAAGTTTGGGATAAGCAGTAAAATTGGCAAGTTGTGCCGAATTTTACATAAACATTTGTCCTAGTTGTTCAGAAGGACTTGTTCTTGAAGATTCCCCCAGGAAGAGCTAGATGTGGAAGCATGTCTGATGCCTGCAGAGGTGACAAAAAAAATGTCACCTAACCCTCTTAGCACAGCAAGCTTCTATATTGTAAGCCCAAGGCTGCAGAGTAACACTTAGACTTGGACCAGTCTAAGATTCTGGGCTGAGCACTGTCGTGAAATAAGAGGATGGGAGTTACTGCTCATCTTCAATGATCTCAGGGTCACCAGCTTCATAACTTCAGTTCCCAGAGGGCTGAAGACCAAGAAGAGGAAGGAGAGCTGTCAGTTGCTCCACTGGTGTCACTGGGTGGGTGGGCTATGGGGATGTCTCAAGGAAGAATGAGTTACAGACCTTGGAGACAGCCAGAACTAAACAGATAAAGGAGGCTTCCCTTAGAGAAAAAATTCTGGAAGTCTGAATTTTTCTTTGTAGGTAACAGACTACACCCAGGATTTCCCTATGGTTTCATTCCCTGCAGGTTTTTAAACTTCAAGCTGGAAAAAAACAAAATGTCTTGGAAAAATGCAGCCCAAGGGACCAGACAGCTTCGCTTGTGTGGTTGTACTGTCAGTGACAGAAATCAGGCTGCACAGGTGGTTCCCAGGTCCTTGGCCAGACAGGTAGAAGGTTAGCCACTGAGGTCCTTATTTGGGGTGACAGCTTCATATGCTGTCTTAACAGTTGCTGTGGGGTTGGTCGCACTGCCCGCGTTCTCTGACAGTTTGACAAAGGTTGAAAAGTGGGCAAAATGCCCTTTACAATCCTGTAACACTCCCCAGTCCCAAACCAGCAAATAATAAGCCTCTTCGAAGGTCCTATTCAAAAGAACTCATCTGTTGTATCTTACAAGTCCTAAGTAACAAGCCCATCACCCGTGTAGGTACATCCAGAAACCAAATGGGAGTTAAATGACCTCAAGTTAATTGAGCACCTAAGAGTGTTGAAGCCCGCTGCAGTCAACTGAATTGCTCTGTTTCTGTTCCCCCAAAGGGGACCCTGAGTGTGACAGATGAGCTAGAACTCTACTATGTAAAAAGAAATAGAACAGAGACCATTAAACTGAAATTCCTACCACATTCTTGTTTTGCTGACTACGGGGAAGCTTGTAGATAAAGCCCATGCTCTCTTACATCTCCAGGGCCCACTTCTGCCTGGAAAGCTCTGTTACTTTCTTTACATCAATCACATAACAACAATAACAACAGCAAACTCTCTGCATTCAGTGGATCATGGATAAAAGAACATATATTGCTCTTCCGGTGGATCTGATTTCAATTCCCAGCACCCAAGTTGGGTGGCTAAGCTGCCTGTAACCAAGGCACCAGGGATCTGACATCTCTGAACTCCTGTGACTTACACACACACAGATATACACACACACAATTAAAAATAAATAAATTTAAAATATATAAAAACTGTTAACACTTAGGTTAAGACACATTTTTGTTTCCTCATCTAGCTGCAGGTAAGTGTTCCTGCTGTAACTCCGCAGTTCTCTGTAAATAATGGGAGTGAGAGAAGAATCCAAGCAGTTGTCTGAAAAACACAAGACTGAGATACTGACACTAAGAAATGTCACCAGGTAAGAAAGAAAGTGTTCCACCATCTCTCAATCACTTCCTCTCACAGAATGCAGGCAGGGTGTCCCTGGACTAACTCGGGGCACAGGACTGACATTGAGTCCCTGTGATCAGCCCGGTGGTATCCCGCAGGACTCTTGTAACCTATAGGCTGGCCTCCACCTCAGTATGTAGCTGAGGGTGACCTGAGCCTCAGCTCCTGAGCCTCTGGCCTCCATGTTCAGGGCACTGGCTAACAAAGTGAGCCAATACACCTCGTTATGTAAGTGTTGGGGACAGAATCCAGGGCTTTGTGAATGGTAAGCAAGCGCTTACTGAGCTATGTCCCACATCCCCTCGCCGATGGGATTCCCTGACTCTCTCCTCTCAACCAATGTTATTAACATAGGAACTAACATTTGTCAGGTGTTTCTTTCTGGTGCTTGGGAGAAATCAATGAAGAAGGAGGACAGCAAAAAGACAAAATTGCCAACTGCACCCAATTCCTGTCTCCTTGTGGTTTATAATCTAGGAGACAATGAGAGTAAGAATATAAATAAGCAAAGCAAGCCAACAAAGAGCACCGATGAGATAGTGAGAGATTTATAAAAAAGTGACCAGGCGCACGCCTTTAATCCCAGCACTTGGGAGGCGGAGGCAGGTGGATTTCTGAGTCCGAGGCCAGCATGGTCTACAGAGTGAGATCCAGGACAGCCAGGGCTATACAGAGAAACCCTATCTCAAGAAACCAAAGAAGAAGAAGAAGAAGAAGAAGAAGAAGAAGAAGAAGAAGAAGAAGAAGAAGAAGAAGAAGAAGAAGAAGAAGAAGAAGAAGAAGAG
>NC_034596.1:11562268-11563741 GCF_900095145.1 Mus pahari | reverse complement strand
TGCGCCACCACGCCCGGCGGTTTTCAGCATTTCTAATGCGACTATTTAATATAGTTCCTCATATTGTGACCCCCAACCATAAAAGTATTTTTGTTGCTACTTCATAACTGTAATTTTGCGACTCTTATGAATCATAACATAAATATCTGATATGCAAGGCATCTGATATAAAACCCCAGTGAAAGGGTTGTTCAACCCCCAAACTGTTTTCACCCACAGATTGAGAATCTCTGCTATAGAGAAAGGTGTGTGTGGTGGGGTGTTATTTGGTATTGACAGAATTGTTCCTTTGTTTCCTCTGTAGTTTTCTAGGAAAAAGGACTATTTAGAAAAATGACCAGTAAAGCAAATATATAAGCCTGACCTCAATGAGAACTCTGCAGACTTTTGTTCCCCCCAAAAGGCCTTATAAAACCTAAAAACGGGTGCTTTGGAAAAGAGTAAATAAATGTGTGCTTTGGAGCCTATTTTAAGACAGAGACAGATCGTAGGAATCTTGAGTTCCACGGACCATCTACGCTTTCCACAATGGTTTATTAGTTCCCCTTGCTTGTAAAGGAAATCTCTTCATAGGCGACTGACCAAGGCTACCCGATCTCTCTTGATACCGACAGGTCATACTACAAGACATCCATCCGGAAACCTTTGACCAGAAGTAACAGAGCCTTTTTTATGGTGGAAGCATGGCGACTGGCTGGGACCGTGCATATTTGGGGAACACACACACACACACACACTCACACTCACACACACACACACACAGCCCAGGCTGCTAGGATGTGAAACGTAGGTGATTGGCAGGAGCATGTGTGCACTGAGCGGCAGTGTCCAGTGGACTTTCCTCTGCTATCTTGCAGGCCTGAGAGTTTTCAGGGCTAATGGATCTTTTTTTAAGGATTATTTTTATTTTTAATTTTTATTCCTCTGTGTGTGTGTGTGTGTGTGTGTGTGTGTGTCCAGATGCATCTTCAGATGCCAGAAGAAGGTATCAGATCTCCAACAACTGAGTTAGAGGTAGTTGTGAGCCACTCAGTGTGGGGGTTGGGAATGAAATCCAGGTCCCCAGGAAGAGCAGCAAAGGCTCTTAACTGTTGAGCCCTCTATTCATGCCATAATCTTTTTAAAGTTATTCATTCATTCATTCAGTGTGTGGGGGGTGGGTGGGTGGGGTGCATGCCACAGTGCATGTAGGTATAGCGGTCAGAGGGACAACCTGAGGGAGTCAGCTCTTTATTTCCAGACCAGCACTCTGACCAGCAGGCTCAAGGGCAAGAGCCTGTTTTTGCTGAGCCAACCATGCCAATGGCCCCTGTTAGAGAATCTTTGGTGAGCCGGGCGTGGTGGCACACACCTTTAATCCCAGCACTCGGGAGGCAGAGGCAGACGGATTTCTGAGTTCGAGGCCAGCCTGGTCTACAAAGTGAGTTCCAGGACAGCCAGGGCTATACAGAGAAACCCTGTCTCAAAAAAAAA
>NC_034596.1:11510768-11562253 GCF_900095145.1 Mus pahari | reverse complement strand
AAAAAAAAAAAAAAAAAAAGAGAGAGAATCTTTGAGAGGCAGGAAAGCACGTAGAGCTCTTCTCTAAAGTTTTTGTGAAGTGAGAAAGAGAAAGAGAGACAGAGATAGACACACACACGGAGAGACAGAGATTGAATACTGAGAGTTGAACCTAGACCTTCACACATCACGCTGGACAAGTGTTGACTACCACTTAGCTACACCGCAAGCCCTCCTTTTGCCTTGTATTTTGAGACAGGTTCTTACCAAGTTGTCAGGCTGGGCGTGGACTCCCTCTGTAGCTCAGATAGTCCTTGACCATGTTGTCCCCTGTCTCAGGCCCTGTATAGCTGGGGTTACAGACCTGACCCACCAGGTCTGTGTATTTCATGTGTCTTTGCTTTGTGTCTCAGGCTCCCTTTCTCATAGATGATAGGACAAGGTGACACTGAGCGTTGCCGGGGAGACAGACTTTGTGGGCCAGCAAACAGCCTTGACTCCTCTCGTTCCTCAGCTTCTTACTCTCCAGACAGGAAAGTTTGTATCCGTTCCCCATCTGTGAGCTGAACAGGCTGGAGCTGGTGAGCTAGAAGACAGAGGCGCAACTTGCAACTCTGAGGAGCAACAGTCACTCATCCTGAGGAAGGGCTGCAGCCTTCAGCATCCCTACAAGATGCCAAGCACGGTGACACACGCTTTTAATCCCAGCACTGAGAAGGGAAAGCCTAGCCTGGTCTACATAGCAAGCTTCAGGGTAGCCAGGGCTACATAGAGAGAACCTGCCTTAAAAATAGAAGATGACTAAAAGAGCTAGGGATGTAGATCAAGTGGTAATTTGTCTGGAGTGCAGCAAGTATAAACCCCATATTGTGGTGCACACACAAAATCCTACATGTAGACAGAGGATCAGCATTCAAGGCCATCCTTGCCTACAGAGCAAAATGAAGAAGTCAGCAACAACAACAACAACAACAACAACTCAGATGTCTTCAATGCTGGTAAACAGTGGCACAGTGGTTGGAAACTTGGGAACCTATCAGAGCTCTGCTGGTCATCTTCTCCAGAACTGGTGGTCATTCACTTCCCTCTGATGCACACTGTCTTGCAGCCTAAAAGCAAGAGCTGGGTATGCTTTTCGTCTGTGGAGTGTGGAAGCTAGCTTGCAGGAGAGCCTGGGTTCAATCCCCAGTGTTGCAAATATAATCACAGCTTTGCAAGATTCTTGCAAGGATCAAGTCATAAACCACTCACTCAGAGATGTGACAGACTTTGGAAACATGAGGGCCATCCATGAGGTCTTACTGCTGCCATACTCGGACCACTCTTGAGCAGCCTCCCTCGGGTCTTCACAGACTGTCATCTAGATTCAACCCCCAGGGCATTTCCCCAGGCAACAAACTCCTTTCCTTGCATAGCAGGCTTCCTCTGGTTGGTCCCTTGTACCTAAAACAGGGCTTTGCTTGGTAGTCTAAATGTTATTTTCATAGGGAAAACCTGGTTATTTGCTACAAGCCAGCTAGAGCCATGATTCCTACAAAGGAACTGGGTACTCCGGCTGGTCTCTGCTGGAACTAGAGAGATGTATGATTAAGCCATTGCTTAAGTCGGTTACTCAAATGAAAACAGAACATGGTAACAGACATTTCAGACCTTTAGTCTTTGCTTGGGTTGAGCCAGTCACTTCTTTTTGGCACAAAACAAGAAAGAACAAGGGCTTTAAACCAGGAGTAGATACAAGTTTGCTCTTTTCTTTTTTTCTAGAGCAACTGAGCTATAGTAAAGAAAAAGACACCCCCCCCCCCAAGAGTGGAAAGAGCAGGAAGGAAGGAACACCCCAGGTTTACTCTTGTAAATGATTTAACTGCATGGGCAGAAAAAATTCTTATCACCTGGCATGGCGGTGCATCTCTACAATCCCAGCACTCTGGAGAAGCGGGAGGACTGCTCAGACTGATCCAGGTACAAAGCGGGAGGACTGCTCAGACTGATCCAGGTACAAAGTGGAAGGATTGCTCAGACTGATCCAGGAACGAAGCAAGAGCACTGCTCAGACTGATCCAGGTACGAAGCAGGAGTGCTGCTCAGACTGATCCAGGTCGAGTTCTAGGCCAGCTGGGGCTACTTCATACTGAGACTTTGCCTCCAACAAAAAAAAAAAATAAGAAAGGAAATCTTGCTCACCCTGTGTGGGTCCTACTTCTGGACTGGCTGAACTATTTTTTTCTAATCTGTCTTGAAAGAGCACCATCTCTCTGCTAGAAAACCCTGAAAATCTCATTTAGAATACTGAAATTGGAGGTTTTCTTGGATGTCTTTAAAGGCAAACCTCCCTGTTGGCTGTGAATATGTTTCCTCTGACACCTCTGGGAGGTGATTTCTCCAGGAGTGGGACCTCACTTGGTAATTCGCCTGGGTAAGAAAGGCACCAAGCCTGTCTGTCAATGTCGCCCCAGCCTCCCACAGACCCTCGGGAGTGGAGGCAGCTGCTGCCCTCTACCCTCACCACCATTAGGTGCATAGCCGCTGATTCTGGCTGAGCAACCCCAGAGCCTTATTTCTTGGGTATTGTGATGAATCACAAAGCAAGACGAGGCTGGGGAAAGGAAGTAGTACTTAGTCCAAGTACAAAGGAAGTGCTGCTTTCGCTGGAGGCAGTGACCACGGAGAGCAGGCTAACTGAAGTAGAGAACACCAGACAGTGCTTAGATGACTTAACAGTTAAGAGCACAGACTGCTCTTGTAGAGGAGCCAAGTTTGGCTCCCAGCACACACACACACACACACAAGGGATGGCTCACGACTGTCTACAACTTCAGCTCCAGGGGACTGACGCCCTCTTCTGGCTTTCATAGGCATCTACATTCAAATGTACACACACACACACACACACACACACACACACACTTAAAAATAAAATAGAACTCTCTCTTAAGCCAGGGCTATACAGAGAAACCTCGTCTCGAAAAACCAAAAATAAAATAAAATAAATTAAAAAAAAATTGTTTAGTGTTACTCAGTGGACATTCCGAATTTTCAGTGGGAAGAAATCTCTTTTACAGGTGTTGTTTTTCCTTTCTTTATCCAGGGTGACTGACCAATCCATCTTGACTTTCAAACTGATGGTCCTGAGTCCTGGGGAGCATTCAGGTCCCCTACTCTGCCCTGCCACTCCCCTCTCTCCCCCCACCCCCGACAGTGTTTGCTTCTTCATCGTCCATCATAAATTGTACAGCCACCTTCTGCAAGTCAACCAACACTGCCTTGTCTGAGGGTCAGCCAAGTGATAGAGAAAGGAGTGATTGGCCCAGGCCAGGACAGACTGGGAGGAACATGGACTTGGGGTTGGATAGCCCATAGATTAGAGACCTGGAAACCTTCCAAGGGTAATAAAAGTAGAGAAATCTATTTTCCTTTTCAGAGATGTTGAATGTGAAGCTGGTGGGTCTCACATAAATGTCAGGGACCAATTTAACAGCGACAATAAAACTATGTTCCCTCTTCTCGATCCAGCCTTCTCCCTACCCTTCTCATTTTTTTTCCTTTATTATTTTTTTGTTTTTTTGACAAGGCCCTGCTATGTAGCTCGAACTAGCTTTGTACTATGTAAACAAGGCTGGTTGGAACTCATAGCGTTTCTTCTACTTCAGCTTCCCAAAGGGCTGGAATTACAGGCATGGACCACCACCTTCCATTTTATTGCTCGTGTTCTGCCTGCCTCCCTCCACCCCACTTCTTTGGACAGGGTTTTCACTCCGCAGCCCTGACTGGCTCAGAGACACACCTGCCTTTGCCTCCATGTTTTGGAATGAGGATTACAGAGGCACACCCAGCCTTCTGCTAGCATCCTCCAGCTTCCTCTAGCCTCCTCCTTCCTTCAGTCTTTGTACGCTGCCAAAAGAAACGGTTGTCCGATGAAAGAGCGCACAGCAAGCTGGGAGGAGATGCGGGAAGCAGGTAGAATAAAATGCTCCCCCAGTTCCTAGGGAAAACTGAGCCCTATTTAGTAAGAAAAGCTGCAGATTCAGGTAACTGGATTGGGTCAGGACCTTGATGCTCTAAGATTATACAATCTCCCAGGAGGGCATTCCTGGGGCTTCCTGTGGTGGCTTTCCACCTTCTCAGGATGAGACCACCTGGGTGGGTGGAGGGGCGGCATTCCTCAGAACTTGAAGATGGATCCCTTCACAAAAAGAAGAGGATGGAAGTAAGTAGAGCTTCCAGGAGCCTTTAGCATGGGTATTCACATGGATTTAACTTGGGAGCAAATCTGCAGTTAACTTGGTTAGCAACTGCTTGTAAATGGGAGAATCCTTATCCCAGGGGCTGAAGCACTTGGGTAAAAGTGACACCGCAGTCCACGGCCTCCTGAAGGGAATGGGTCTATCATGTTAATGCTCTGCATCTTCTTACAGTCGGGACAAAGGGCCTGGAGTTTGTTTTGGAGTCTTTTAATATGGAGATGACTCTCCTAAGGGGAAGGAAGAGGACCCTGGTGTCATCCCACAAACTTGCTTGGCATGGTGGTGGTGGGGTGTTGAGACTCACCACAGGTGCGGTGCCCCCAACATTTTTGGCTTCCCCATTTGCTCATTAAAAGGGGACAGAAATTAGTAAGAGAAATTATGTTCTAGTTCACCATTTTTTTAAGGTTTGGGGGTTTTGTTTGTTTGTTTGTTTTTGCTTTGTTTTGGTTTGTTTTGGTTTGGTTTTTTCCAGACAGGGTTTCTCTGTGTAGCCCTGGCTGTCCTGGAACTCACTCAGTAGATCAGGCTGGCCTCGAACTCAGAAATCCACCTGCTTCTGCCTCCCAAGTGCTGGGATTAAACATGCACCACCACTGCCCTGCTTAAAGATTTATTTATTTTTTTATTTATATGAGTACACACAGCTGTCTTCAGACACGCACACTACAAGAGTGCATCGGATCCTGTTACAGATGGTTGTGAGTCACCATGTGGTTGTTGGGAATTGAACTCAGGTCCTCTGGAAGAGCAGTCAGTGCTCTTAACCACGGAGCCATCTCTCCAGCCCTCGTTCACCAATTTTATAAAAAGCCAGACTCCCCAATCTTTCCTGAGCCACTTTACACTCCCCCTGAAAGGGGCTTCACAGAGATTGTCAAACTCCAAGCTCTTCTCTTTTAACTTTGCTAGAGAAAATGGGGGTGTGAGCTTGGTAATGACATTGGTAGGTAGTGGGGGGGGGGGCAGGGGTGAGGAATGGAAACAAGGACTTTGGTGTCACTGATGTCTGTCTCTCTGCCTATCTCTTGGTGTTGTAGTCAGGGTCACCACTGCTGTGATGAAACACCATGACCAAGGCAACTTGGGGTTTATTTAGCTTATGCTTCCATCACTGAAAGAAGTCAGGACAGGAACTCAAACAGGGCAGGAACAAAAAGGCAGGAGTTGATGCAGAGACCTTGGCGGTGCTGTTTACTTCCTTCAACTTGATTTCTTATAGAACCCAGAACCTCCAGGCAAGGGGTGGAACCACCCACAATGGGCTGGCCTGGCCACATCAATTACTAATGAAGAAAATGTCCTACAGGCTTGCCTCTGGGCCTGAGGTTATGGAGATATTTTCTCAATTAAGGTTCTTTCCTCTCTGATGAAAGTTGCTTGTGTCAAGTTGACATCACACTGGCCGACCCATTTGGGGAGGGAGAACTTGCAAAGTAAGGTCTGGATACAGAAAGCCTTCTTCCCCTGGCAGGAGCCATGCAAAGTTTCCTTGAGAGTGAGAGAGAGGGCCTGATGGATTTTGAGGCTGACTAAATGTAGGGAACATGGACGGCAGTGTGTGTTTGGAGTCCAAATATGTCCAAGAGAGACAGGAAAAAATGAATGGAGCCATCCTGATACGCAGGGGAGCCACCCGGAATGAGAATGAGAATAATATGGGGGAGCCCATTGATGCTGTGACAGGATTTGCTGCTGCATAGACATGGTTGATCCACGTAGTATTGTCTCAATGATGCTCAGTGGACTAACCAGCCAGGAGACACTATGCTTATGGATCACTCCCAGTCATAGCCAGGAGATCCAGATGTGCGTGTCTGGGGTCCTGAGGCTGGGTTAGACCACCACGGAGTTTCTGCTTCCTTAAAGATTGCTCCATGCTGCACATAGCTCTTCTTTATGCTTCATCCTTATCTCAGGGGACCTTTTGTCCATCTATGTTCTGGAGATCAGAGGAAGGACACCAATTTCACAAAACCCTCAGGTTTCCCAAGAAGCTTCACTTGCTTCTTAGCACTAACCTTATCCATGGCTTCCACTCCAGCTCTTCCTGTTTCCAAAAATGAGAGGACCTCTTTCCCTATACTCAAGGTCATTATGAAAAATGTAGGTTATAGTATATATAAAAAAAGAGGAAAGTGTCTCTAGAAACTCAGAAATTTTGGTACAGATATTCCTAGACTTTTCCATACATAAACACACATAAAAATGTCTGTTCTGTATCTGCAGAAGGTCATTCCTTAATATTCTGAAAGTAATTATATGGGAGTTTAATCTCTTATTAAGAATAAATGGGTCTCTGGAACCAGTGGCCACTTCTGAATAAGGCATAAGTATTTCAACCTCACAAGAGTAAAGGAAATAAAGGACCTAAGGTAAATTGCAAATGCTACCAAATGTGATCAGTCATTATGAGCTATTAGCACAATTTGCATAATCTTCTCCTGAGATGGGCAGAGGTATTCCAAGGTAGAGCCTCCAGCCACCCGCTCTTAGAAATTCACAACCTTCCCTTTCCCCCCTTCTGGCCTTGAACCCAGGAACTGGATGGGTAGAAGCAGATAGGTGAGCATTTTAGAAAGCCATGCGTACACCTTTTCCAGGGAGACTTTCCTTAAACACGATCCCAGGGTGTGTGGACAGCCCTCTGTCCAGCTCTTTGGAGTTGGCGACTGGGGGACTATCTGGGCTCTCCCTGCCCTGGGGCAAAGCCCTAATCGCTTCTTTCACAGTCTTTGTGCAGCTGTCTTTCACTGGGGCGCAACACAAAGCTCGGTGAGCTGAGGTCAGGTTTTCAGCCTTTGGCTCTGGATTTCCTGTCTTTTGTGGAGTGGACACAGATTATACCACCCAGCTTCCTGTCATTTCAGCACTGGGGCTCCCCTGTCGGGGCACCAGCCCACGCCAGGAGGTTGGGAAATCCTTTTTGAAACAGGAAGACAGAGGATCTCCATTCCTGCCCAGTCACGCAGAACCCTCTTTTTGTTTCTTTGTTTGTTTGGTTGGTTTTGTTGTTGTTGTTGTTGTTGAGATGAGGTTTCTCAGTGTAACCCTGGCTATGCTGGAACTAGCTCTGTAGACCAGGCTAGCCTCAAAATCACAGAGATCGGCCTGCCTCTGCCTCCCCAGTGCTGGGATTAAAGGCATGTGCCACCACTGTCCGGCAGCCCAGACTCTCTTATTGTAGAACATTATTTGAGGTCTTCTGGTCATTGAAAATGATTTCAAAACGCTCAGCAGATGGCTTAGTGGGTAAAGTGCTAGTGGGACAAGTACAAGGACCCGAGTTTGGATCCCTCCAAGCCATATGGAGCCAAACTTGGTAACATGAATGTAATCCTGAACTCATATGATGAGATGAGAGAAGACAGGTGACACCCCGCCCCCCTCCCCCAAAGCTAGAAGCTCAAAAGCCAGCCAGCCTTGGTGAACGCAGTGGCAAACAAGAGACCGTGTCTCAGAAGGAAGTAGAGGGTGTGGGCTGACACCAGAGGAGGTCCTCTGACATCCAGGACTGCTGTAGCAAGCACACACTCGCACACACTGGCACACACTGGCACACACAAACACCCATCCGTCCACATACTACTTCTCTAGACACAATTATTATTATTTTTTTTTAAAGATTTATTTATCCCTATATGTTTGAATACATTATTGCTGTCTTCAGGACGTTGAATCCCATTACAGATGGTTGTGAGCCACCATGTGGTTGCTGGGAATTGAACTCAGAACTCCTGGAAAAGCAGTTAGTGCTCCCCACGGCTGAGCTATCTCTCCAGCCCCCAATTTTTTTTTTTTTTAATGACATAAGATTTTAATTATGACAGTATCCTAAGTATAACTTGAAATAATACAGGATACACACACACACACTCACACACGTATAAATAGTCAATTAGGCACCCATGCAAAAACCTAAAAGTCTCTGTTCTTTTCCCAGATCCCACGGAGGAAGGAGTGAGCTGATTCCCAAAGTTGTCTTCTGACCGCCACAAACATAACACAACACAACACATGTATGTGGACATGTATGTGTACCCTTCATCACACACACACGTAATAATAATAAAAGTCTATATAAATCATACATATGTGTGTGTATAGAATATATATTCCCATTAAATCAAGATGGGCAGATGCCAGTCTACCTCATTTGTATTCCAGACTATGCAACACCAAAGAACAATGACTGTCTTTGATAGTCGACATAAGCTAGGAAATGAGGAATCTCAGAGAGAACGCAGCAGTAAGGAGAGGAACTGGGCTTGATGTAGGGTATGTATAGGAGGTATTAATTCCCTAGAGTTACTGTAACAAAGTACCTAGAAACCCGGAGGTGGGGGGGGGGCGTGGGGGGTGGGGTGGCTCACGCCTTTAATCCTAGCACTTGGGAGGCAGAGACAGGCAGATTTCTGAGTTCGAGGCCAGCCAGCCTGGTCTACAGAGTGAGTTCCAGGACAGCCAGGACTACACAGAGAAACCCTGTCTCGAAACAAAACAAAAAAACAAAACAAAAGTACCCGGAGACACAACACTTAAAAGCCAGAAATTCCGTTCTCACCCTTTTCAGGGCTGGAAATCTAAGTCAGGAGGTCTGGGGGCGGGGTACTTTCTTGAGGGCTGGAGCAAGAATCTTTTGCAACCTTCTACTTCTGTGGGCAGCTGGTAGTCCTTAGTGTTTGTGTTTGCAGCCTTGCCTCTGTCTTCTGGTGGCATTTTTCTCAGATAGGACTTTTTTACTGTTTCTATCCACCTTCCTTCCTTCCTTCCTTCCTTTCCTCCCTTTTTTTAAGGATGTCAGTCATTCCAGGTTAGGGGTCAGCCCTACCTACCCCAGTCTGACGTCATCTACAACAATTATATCTGCAGCCCTCCTAAGGTCAGCTTCAATAGATCTAGTCCATAGCAGGGGCTCAGCTTGGTGGGCTGTTTGCTATCTGTTCTTGCCGGGCCATCTCCTGAGTTCTCTAACTACAGACAAGCTAGGACAGTCGTCACCCAAGATACTTACAGCCTGGACTACGTGTCACTGTGCAGTAAACAGTGTGCCCAGGATCTGAGGATTCAAGTGGGCTGACAAGGGTTCTTTTCAAAGGGTCTCTCACAAATAGCGTGGTGAGGGGAGGGTCTCAGAGAAGGTGACAGCCCACAGAGGGAAGCCAGTGACTCAGAGGGGCAGGAATATGGTAATAAAGAAGCTGGGCATGGAGGCACACTGATGTCAGTAACCCTTAGCACTTGTGAGGCTGGGGCATGCCTCAGCTTTGAAGCCAGCCTGGCTAGGAACTGAAACCCCTGTCTCAAGCAAAACGAAAAGCAAAGTGTATCTGACTCCAAAATAGTGGAGGAGGGTAAACTTTGCAGGAAGGCTTAGGAGAACCATGTCTGCCTGGATCAGTTCCTGTGCTAAATATCCTGAGAAGAAAGCAACTGAGGGGTGAAAGGATGATAGTCCATCAAGGCAGGAACTGGAAGCGACTGGTCACTTCCCATCCAAGCCTAGCAGCAGAAATAAATGCAAGCGCAAAGGAGCTTCCTGCTGCCTTCACTCCTTCTCACTCTTAGACCATCCTGGGTCCATCTCAAGGAAATGGGGCCACCCACAGTCAGCCAGGGTCTTCCTACTTCAATTAACCAGTTAAGAAAACTCTCACAGGCTGGGTGTGGTGGCGCACGCCTTTAATCCCAGCACTTGGGAGGCAGAGGCAGGCGGATTTCTGAGTTCGAGGCCAGCCTGGTCTGCAAAGTGAGTTCCAGGACAGCCAGGGCTACACAGAGAAACCCTGTAAGAAAAAAGGAAAACTCTCATAGGTCTGACCTCAGACCAAACAGATCAGGCAGCTAGCTCGCTTCTCACTGGTGCTCTCTTCCAAAGTGATTTTAAGTCAAATGGATAACTTAAACTATCTGGCCTCAAGAAACCTCACAGTGGTTCTCAACCTGGGGGGAGTCAAAGGACCTTTTCACAGAGGTCATCTAAGACTATTAGAAAACACAGATTCATAACAGTAGCAAAATTACAGTTATGAAGTAGCAATAACAATAATTTTATGACCAGTTCATCACAGCATGAGAAATTGTTATTAAAGGGTCACATTCAGAAGGCGGAGAACCACTGCTCTAGAAAGAGAAAAATTTCTGTGTACTAGGTGGCCTAGAGGACTACTTCCCTCTCTCCAGTTCCCTTCTCTCCATGCCCCACGGCCCCGCTCCCCCTCGATGCTCCCCCTCCCTCCTCCCCCTCCTCCTTTGCTTTCCATTGCTGAGTACTGAACTCAGAGCCTGCAGACAAGCTTTGTATCTCTGAGCCCCACCCCCAGTTCCTTTACCTTCCCCCCTCTGACTTATCTATCCCTAGCCCCCCACTATGTGGGTCTCAAGTCTGGGCTTTTCTCGCCTCTCAGTAGCAAAACATCAGTGCAGAGTTGGATACAATGTTTCAACTGCCTTAATGCATTCCTTTGATTCTTTTTTGGAGCTGTGTGATGACTCGTTTCACAGGTGAAAATAAGTGGCCTGTCTACCTAGAAATAGACTGTGCCCTGCTTATGGGGAGACTGAGGAACAGGGTGTCGGGGCAGAGGAACAGAGCAACAGAGAGTGAAAGGCTGAGCCTGAAACAGCTTCAGCTGTAGGCTGAGCTCTGTGGCTTTCCCACCAGAATGCCAGATGTGGCTGTGCTGGGTTGTTAGCCTTCTCCTGAGAATTGTTAACCAAAGTTACTTAGTCACCACTGTAGAGTGGGAAACACAAATCATTCTCTGCAGAAATGCGTATGTTTGGCTCCATCACCAGATCCTGGGTAGAAAGTTAGTTGGAGCATAAGAAAGTGAGGTCGGTCCGGTGGACACTGCACATTTTGTTCTGAACTGCACCTTGATCCTTGGGAAAAGTAACAAGTGCTCTTCGGCACCCAGCTGGGTCTCTGCAGCCCCGTGCATTGGTTACATTTCTGAACCTGGTGGGAGGTAGGCTGAGGACTGGATACATCTGAATTTACCCCCTGGTCTAGTAGATTTGAGATCCTCTTCGCAAAACTAGGACAACAAAAATCATATATGAAAGGTAATATTTAAGAGATATTACACACACAATCATAGACAGGGTTTGGGGCATAGTTCTGGAGCAGAGTCCCCCTGCCTAGCGTAAGGACTGACCTTACTGACTTCTAGACCCAGCACATAAAAACAAACAGCTGATCCTTATAGTATTCACAATACCCAGGAAATCTGTGCTGCGTTTATTTACTTGTTTGGTGTGGGGGTGGGGCATGGATCTGTGTGTATGGGTAAACTTGTTCAGGGAAGGCCAGAGATCTACCTCAGGTGTTGTTTCTCAGCAACAATCCATACTGTCTTCTTTTTGTTGTTGTTGTTGTTGTTGTTTGTTTTGTTATTTGTGTGTTTTGTTTTTCGAGACAGAGTTTCTCTGTGTAGCTCTGGCTGTTCTGGAGCTCACTCTGTAGACCAGGCTGGCCTCGAACTCAGAAATCTGCCTGCCTCTGCCTTCCAAGGGCTGGGATTAAAGGCATGCGCCACCATGCCCGGCCCATACTGTCTTCTGAGACAAGCTCTCTTGCTGTGACTTGGAGTGGCAAATCTGCTAAACTGGCTGGCCACTGAGCTCCAAGAATCTACTTTTCCCCACCTCCCCATGCTGTAGCTATAAGTGCTTGCTACCATGCCTTTTTATGTGGGTCCTAGGGATCAAATTCAGGCACCCATGACTTGACAAAAGAACTAGCTCTCCAACTCTTTATTTTTATTATATGTATTTTTTTCTTAGTATATGTGCACGCGTGCACATGTGTGTGTGTGCGCATGTGTGAGTGCACGTGTGTGCTTGTGTGGTGTGTGCATCCTTTATTGGACTGAACCCACTCCTTTGCACATGCTACTAAACTATATTCTACCATTTAGAGATATCCCAACCTTTTAAAACACACACACACACACACACACACACACACACACACACACACACACGCAGAAATGGGGATCTAAATAGCTAAGTAAATTTCCCCCAGTAGAGCTTGAATTTGCATTTTGGTGCTTCAACCACTAAGTAGCTGAAATTACAGACCATCATGCTAGACTGGCAGTATTAATAGACAGTGATGTACGTTTTTCATGTGTTGGTTCGGCTTTTTTTGAGGTAGATTCTAACCATGCAAACCAGGCTGGCCTTACCCCAGCAGCGGATTCTCCTGCCTCTGCTTCCCCGTGCCAGGATTACAGGTGCGTGTAATCATGCCCAGCTGGAAACCGTCTCTCTAAGAATGGTCCTTTCATTGCCTCTTTGTATGACAACAATTTTGTAATAATATTCCCTGTAGAGACTGAGAAGGAAATGCAATCTTTTTTCTCAAGTACAAAATAGATCATCTTTTCTTGAATAAAATATATACTTTACAAAAGTGTTCAGCAATTGAAAATTTTGAAAAAATCCTCTCCCAAGCGTCTTTGCTGGAGATTTCAAGGTCTTCCTGTATGGTGGTTGATCTCAAATACTTTATGTTGCTAACTTTCATTAACTCGTTTGTGATAGAAATTTGGGGCTATCGTGATGGAGTCAATATCTCATATTTTGGAAAACAGGCTAGAGACTCATGCCAGGGGAGTGACTAGGCAAGTAAAAAAAAAAATCACTCTTTTCCTTTATTATTATTATTATTATTTATTTGGGGGGGGGTTGTTTTTTGAGACAGGGCTTCTCTGCGTAGCCCTGGCTGTCCTGGAACACACTCTGTTAGACCAGTCTGGCCTCGAACTCAGAAATCGGCCTGCCTCTGTCTCCCAGGTGCTGGGATTAAAGGCGTGCGCCACCACTGCCTGGCACCTGGAATTTCAATGCTATCAAATTGGAAATAGGAAGATCGGAAGTTCAAGGCTGCCAGGCACACACCTGGAATCCCAGCACTCAAGAGGAAAGAGAATCAGGAGTTCAAGGCTATCCTCAGCTGCTACAAGCTAGTTCAAAGCCAGGCTTGACTATATGAGACACAGTATTTAAAAAATAAGCCGGGCATGGTGGTGCACGCCTTTAATCCCAACACTTGGGAGGCAGAGGCAGGTGGATTTGTGAGTTCGAGACCAGCCTGGTCTACAGAGTGTGATCCAGGACAGCCAGGACTACACAGAGAAACCCTGTCTCGGGAAAAAACAAAACAAAACAAACAAACAAAAAAAGCATTCTAGAACCTCTTTTCTTTGCAATAGTGCCTGCCTCCAGTATTTTGCTATAGTTTTAAAAAGCACACAAGTCAGTATTGTAAGTAAACTGGACATGATTTCAAATCTGTGCGAAGACACATGCAAATCATGTGATTTTTTTTTTTTTAGATTTATTTATTTTATATCTGTGAGTACTGTAGCTGTCTGCAGACACACCAGGAGAGGCATTGGATCCCATTACAGATGTCTGTGAGCCTCCATGTGGTTGCTGGGAATTGAACTCAGGACTTCTTGAAGAGCAGTTAGTGCTCTTAACCACTGAACAATCTCTCCAGCCGCTGACCCACCCTTTTTGTTTGCTTGTTTGCTTGTTTGTTTTTAGAGACAAGGTTTTTCAGTGTAACCTTGGTTGTCCTGAAACTAGCTCTATAGTCCAGGCTGTCCTAGAACTAACAGAGATCTGACTGCCTCTCCCTCCTGATGGCTGGGATTGAAGACATGGGTCACCACTGGCTGATTTTTTTTTTTTCTGTTCTTTTCTTTTTTTGGTAGGAAGAATCTTGTCTCATAGTTCAGAGGTTATAGTTGATCATGATAGCGAAGCCGTGGTGGCCTGAGAAGTTCCTATCCATGCTCAGGAGAGCAGGAAACAGATTGTGCTCGTCTAGATGAAGCAAAGAGTCACATATTCAGGAGGCAAAGAGCCTGTGCCACCTTAGGTGAAGGACTTAACATGCAAGGATTTCATTATCTTCAGAGTGTCCTGGAACTATTCCCTTCTCTCCACAAAGTGATGATTATAAGGGACAGAAAGTTTGCCACCAGCCAAGAAAAGAACACTTCCTTTTCCTGGCCTTTGGTTTTCCCTTCAATACCTCTCCCCACCTTCCCCATCTTTGCCCCCACTGAACTTTTCTAGAATGGAGGCTATCTCTTATTTCCTGTTCTGGTTCCCAGACCCCATCTGGCCCACTCACATTTAGTAGCTGACTGTCCTAATACCACCGCCCTTACCCCAGCCATCTTCATTGGACAAGTTTAATCTAACTTCGAGGGTTCAATCACACATGTCTTACCTCAGCTTAAACGGTCCTTTCTCCTGTGTTCTTTCTACAGAGTATTGCTGTCACTCTAATGACTTTTCTTCCCCCTCTGCATTCTGGACTCCTAGGGGCAAGGGTCCCACATTGGCAGTCTTTGGTTCCACGGAGCACCGTCTTCTCAAGGGCTCCCCATGCCAGCTGTTTCAAGAGCATCACACACCACAGCATCACGTCCCTTCTAAGATGATGTTTCCCTCTAAGTAACCCATAGCCAATTAGGATTTGTGAGTAAATATTTACAGGGCAGCTCCTTCCCAACACACATTTCAGATTATGCCAGTACCTGTGTCTAAATAAACACAGAGGAGGAATGGTGTGTGTGTGTGTGTGTGTGTGTGTACGTTTTTTTAAGAGTTTACTTCGACTTAAAATGAGATTATAAATAATTCTTAAAGCCCTGCAACTTTATGACAGGGAGCTGGAAGAGCAATTGGAAAGGAGGAAGGAAATGAAATAAAACCCAAGCCTGGGATGAAAGCATACCCCGCCATCCTTGTGACCCTTCCCCTGCACAATTAGAAACTGATACAGCAGGAAAGACATGCTTGCTTACGGACATCCAGATTCCTTTAAAGCTGTTCCTCTGCTGAGCCTCAAGCAGAGGAAATATTACCCTTTGCTTGGTGGGCCCCTGTGTGGAGGAGGCTGGCTGGGTAAGCTTGGGGTTCACCGGGGCCAGGAGGGAAGAGGGAATTCCCTGCACAAGGCCCTCCAGTTGCACACTGAGCTGCCTGTTTCTTCTGTGTGGTGTGTGTGTGAGGCTGCTTGTATATAGGTGCATTTGCACACCTGTGTGTAATGCATAGGGAAGGCACAGGACAACCTTTGCTTGCCATTTCTTAGGTTCCTTCCACCTTGCTTTTGGAGATACAGCCTCTTATTGGCCTGGAACTCACCAAGTACTCTAGGCTGGTTTTCCAGAAAGCCTCAAGGATCCACCTGCATTTGCCTCTGGGCAAATGGGTTCTAAGCATACACTGCTAGAGAGGATGCTTTAGCCTTTATCAGCACACACTGCTCCTTCAGAGGACATAAGTTTGGTCTGCGGCACTGACATCAAACTCACAACTGCCTGTAACTCCAGATCCAAGAATACTTGGTGCTTCTGACACCTGACTTCCACAGACACCTAAATTCACATACACATACTCAGAAACACACCACTCACTATTAAACATAGTGAAAACAAATCTATTTTTGAAAAGAGTTCAGTGGTAGCATGTGCTAGAACCTTGGATCAATCCTGGGCACTGCAAAAGAAATTGCTAACAGAGAGGAACATTTCACCTTTGCATGTTCCCAGGTGGCTTTGTCAGAAGAAAAGGCATGGAGCTGGGAATACTCTTGTGTTAGGAACAATATCAGCTTAGGACCCCCAAGAGCAAGTTCTTAGCATAAAGATTTCCTTGCCCCAGAAGGACAGAGGTCAGGGAATAAGAGACAGAGAGAAATAGAGGACAAAACAGGGATGGATGGATAGATAGATGATAGATAGATAGATTGATAGATAGATGATAGATAGATAGATGATAGATAGATAGATNGATNGATAGATGATAGATAGATAGATGATAGATAGATAGATAGATGATAGATAGATAGATAGATAGATGATAGATGATAGATAAATAGATAATAGATAGATGATTGATAGATGATTGATAGATAGATGATAGATAGATAGATGATAGATAGATAGATAGATAGATAGATAGATAGATAGAGATAGAAGACAAGGAAGAAGGAAGAGAGATATTTGTCCCAGAACAGGACAAAGGACTGCCTCTGGATAGAGAGGAGATAGACATGGACCATAGAAAGATGATCATTTATAAAGGTAAAATGGGGAATCTCATGTTAGGATGAGGTGTTTAATTTTAATTGGGCACTGTGAATTAGGTGAGCCAATGCTGGACTTCAATACCTTGCTAGGTGGGCCTTTCTCCTCTCAGGAGGAGAAAGTGGCCAAATAGGGGATAGACTGTGAGGGGCCAGCTTTAGAAATTTAATCTAACAGTTTTTAACAAGGGGGAAGGAATCAGGGAAAAAGAGCAAGGCCTGCCAGAACCATGCCCACCATTCCTGCCATGCCCGCTATGCCCGCCATGCTCGCCACCTAGAGCTGGCCAGAGTCCCTTCATCTTTGGCAATGACTGGTTGTCATGGAGACTGGACACTTCCTGATTCCCAGTCTCATCTTCCGAGCCTGTGCATCTGGATCGTATGGTCTCTAGGTCCCTAGTTAAAGCTTTCAGATTTCATCCATACACTCTTCTTCCCACTGAAACCACTACTCGTGTGTCACCCTAAGGCCCTGGCATCCCTTGCACCCCTGCTACTACTCAGTTCCTGAGGATTTGCTGTCACATGAGCAAAGCAAGTCAGGACAGTGCGGGTAGGAAAGACACACGTGCCTGTCCATTCCTAGGGCGTCCCGTGAGTTCCAGGTGCCGATCTCTGCAGGTTCGGTTTCCTCTCAGAAGGAGCTACATCTGTGACTGGATTTTCTCATTTGCCAGTAGCAATAATAATGCTTCTTTAAAACTTATTATTATTATTATTAATTTGTATGCACGTGCATGTGCATGTGCGCAGACAGAGTAAAGAGGTCAGAGGACAACTTTTAGGATTTGGCTTTTACCTTCTGTCCTGCCCAGGCAGAGTCTCTCTTGTTTTTGCTGTTGTGCTGCACACTTAAGGTAAATTGGCCCAGGAGCTTTCAAGCGATTCTCCTGTCTGTGGCTCTCACCTCACTGCAGAACTGCTGGGATTACAGATGTGAACCACCACATCTGGCTTTTCACATGGGCTCCAGAGATCAAACTTAGGTTATCAAGCTTGTACAGCAAGCTTCTTTCACCTGCTGAGCCATCTCCCAGGCCGGCCTTTACTAAGGAACCCTGTCTGCCTTGAGCCGGACCATCACTCTTGCTCCCGGCACTCCCCAGCCTGAAGCTTTCAGTCTTCGCTGCTGCTGCTTCTCCTCACGAGTCTCCATTCACACACCTTGTGTGCTGTTCTGCGTCTTACCCATTTCACTTTCTATGTGCAACGCAGTAATAAAACTTCCACAGCCCTCCTCCGTCCCCTTGCCATCTTCCAGATGTTGGGTGCCTCTCTTTCATGAAGACCTGAGATTGCTCTGAACTCCTCATCTGACTGATGGAAAGCTGTTTTTCAGAATTCAGCCACATCCTTGAGGTATGCCACAGTTCCTTGCCTCTGCTGGCTGTTGTCAATCGACCTGGAGAATGCTCAGTCATCCACTGTGCTCTGACCCTATGAGATGCAGGATTCTATGAGGGTACTTTGTGGGTGCCATGCTGTCAACAGGGGTCCTGTTGTCATAGATATCATCAGGGGCACTGTTCAGGAAAACCTTGTTGCAGAATGAGAATATTCTCCTGAAAATTTAAAAATGGTTTGCTGGATATGGTGTCACATACCTACTTGATCTTGGCAAGGCAGGGGCAGGGGCAGGGGCAGGGGCAGGGGCAGGGGCAGGGGCAGGGGCAGGGGCAGAGGCAGATGGATCTCTATGAGTTCAAGGCTGGCTTGGTCTACATAGCGAGTTCTTAGCCAGATAGAACTAGACAGTGAGAATCTGTCTTGAACAAAGACATTAAAATAAGGGATAAAGAAAATTACTCAGATGTAGCAGAGGATGGCCTAGTCAGTCATCAATGGGAGGAGAGGCCTTTGGTCCTGTGAAGGCTCATACATACTAGTAAGACAATCATACATACGTGCACATACATACTAGTAAGACAATCATATGCATGAAAATTAAATACAAATATCTTTATAAAATGATTAGAATAGTGAATTTAATGTTATATGTATTTCACCACAATAAAAAGTCAAACTGACTGGCAGTAATAGTATGTGCCTTTAGTCTGGGGAGTCAGAAGCAGGCAGATTATTTTGTCAGTACAAGGTGGTAGACTAAGACCCTCTTTCATATTAAGCCAAAACAAAGAAGATTAAAAAGTCTATGCCCTCAGTCTCACATGTTGTGGCAGGCACTCAGAGGCCACTCTATTATTCTTCACTGCAGAAACTTCTAGTGGAGGGTTGGCAAGACAGTTTGGAGGGCAAAGGCCATTGCTGCTCATCTCTGAAATCCATGAAAAGGTGGAAGAAAAAAAAGGGGGGGCATTTATTATTTATTCATAGAGAGAAACAGAGGGTGGCGATTTCTTGTCTCATCTACTCCTTTAAGGGAATCTATTTGATTAGGGCCCACTAGTTAGGTAGCGACTGGAGGGAGGCGGGCCCTGCATGCTCAGATATTTGAAACTTCATATAGCCATGCACTGGCTTGCGATTTTGCCTGAGAAGTCAATCAAGTACACATGTAATACAATGCCATAAATTGAAGAATATGATGACACTTAGAAAGGGGTAAAAAAACCAAACAATTCCAAGAATTACAAGGAGGGAATAGTCACATTAATATAGCTTCAAGGAATATTCAAAGGCTTAAGTGGGCCTTTAAGGACCTGTAACAATCCCGTCCATTGGAACAGTTTTTAAATTATGGAGTGAGTGGTGTGCGGTCGTGTGTATACCTGATTATGGGTATTCATGTAGCAGTTCAAAGCTGATGTCTGGAATCTTATTTCAATAGCCCTCCACCATTATTTATGTATTTATTTACTTGTGAGTGTGTGTGTGAGTGTGTGAGTGAGTGTGTATGTGTGTGTGTGTGTGTGTGTGTGTGTATGTACATGTTCAGGCACATGCAGACACCTTATTTCCCAGGGCAGTCTTTCTCAGTTGAACCCAGAGCTTTAGTGATATTCCTAGTCCGGCCAGTGAGCTTGTTCCAAGGATCCTGTCTACACTTTGGATTATGGGAGGGTGTACATAGGTTCTTGGTGTTCAAATTCTAGTCTTCACACCTTTAAAAAAAAAAAAAAGGTACTTGAACCACTGAATCATCTCCCCCACCCAAGTGAGACAGGGTCTTGTGATGTAGCCCTCATCTGACCTGATACTCAAATACTTAGCGCAGGCTGGCTTTGAACTTGTAGCAAACCTTCTGCCTCAGTCTCCTGATTTCTGAGATTACAGACAGGTACTACCACATGTTGCTAAAAATTCTATCTTATATTTCTTGGGGGCTATTTGAAGGTGGTCTATCTGTCTTCCATGAAGAAGTTTGTATCACATCACCAGCCTACAGATTACACATCTGTGAACTCTACTGGGAATAAACAGAGCACTGTCTGGGAACTTTGGTAAATTAGGTAGAAATTTGTCTGGTGCATGAGTGGAGTGACTTCTCGGTGGAGGACTGAAGGGAACTGCCAAGTCTTTCTTCTAGAACAAACGGTGAGATCGCTGTTTTCTGTAACACAAACCCCTTGCAACAAATAGAGTCCTCTCCTGCTCATTATCTTGTCGTTAAAACCTCTGGCTTGATGTGTTTCCCTATAAAACAAACCTGAGATCTTATTCATACGGAGGGAAATGCAAAGGCAGG
Organism: Mus pahari; assembly: GCF_900095145.1. Taxonomy (NCBI): domain Eukaryota; kingdom Metazoa; phylum Chordata; class Mammalia; order Rodentia; family Muridae; genus Mus; species Mus pahari. The sequence goes on along the minus strand of NC_034596.1, from coordinate 11,542,266 downwards.
CTCTCCTGTGTATAAAAGGACCCAGTATAAAGGGAACTTTCTCCTGCCTCTTCAGTTTGATGATGGGATCTCATGGCCAGACAACATTTTTTGACTGGTAAGTGCAGAAACCGCCCTCTTGAGTTACTGTTGAGTGAATGAGAGCCTTTGTTTCCCCCCAAAGAATTAAAAACCTATGGGCCTCCCCCACACAAGCAGGAGCAGGTTTCACACAGCGGTGTTGGGATTAAATGACTGTATCATGAGGAAAGCCAGAACAATGTGTGCTCACATTTTAATCATTGACCAGGCATTCCAGTTTCACTATAAGTTTTACCCACAGCTAGATGACTTGGCCAGGAACGACTGGCTCTAGCATTCTCATTTTGTGCAACCTTTCCACCTGAAAGCAAACTCTGCTCCACCAGAGACAACTAAAAGACAGGATCCAGAGTCTGCAAGCCGGAAGGGGCTCCCTGAGGGCTCTAGAGGGTGTGGTCCTACTCCTTCATCCTGCAGGTCTCCAAGTGAGGTTCAGAGAAGGGCAACCTGCACAGGGTCACTCCCAGGGACAGAGGCATTCAGAGATTAGAATGCTCCTGGCTCCTGACTCCAGGTTCTCATTTTTATCAACTGCCAGTTTTGACATCTCTCACACTCAAAATGATATTCACAACGCTTGCTTTCTCATTACTGTTTTTGAGACAGGGTCTCAGGTAGTCTAGGGCTGGCCTCGAACTTTTTAATGTAGTCAAAGATGACCATTTGTTTCACTGTGTGTGTGTGTGTGTGTGTGTGTGTGTGTGTGTGTGTGTGTGTGTGTGTTAGAGCATGCGCACACTTGCTCTCTCTTAAGCAGGGACGGTATACTCATGCAATGGTTTTCATGTGAAAGTCAGAGGACAACTTTCAGAGTTTGAGTTATGGGTTCCGGGGATTAAACTTGAGCTTTTAAGGTTGGTGACAAGCATCTGAGCTCGCTGAGTCATCTTGAGGACCCTAACCTTCAACTTCTTCTCCCCTTGCTCAACATGCTGAGTTCACAGGTATGGTCCACCATACTCAGTTCATTGTGTTTGCCTGGGTTGAACCCAGGGCTTTGTGAATGCCAACTGAGCTCCATGCCCTGAGCTTGATGCCTGTTTTGAAGTAAGGCTCCACAGAAAGACTGTAGAGTATAGGATAGGAAATTCCCCCGAGTTCTTCACTCAGGCAGCACCACACTGGCATTCCTGCATGCCTTTCCTTTTTCTGTGCGAGGCAGGGTCGCTGTCAATCTCTCGGACTCGTTAGCATAGTACAAGGAAATGGCTGGGAGTGTGCTGTGACGCTTCGGGGGTGCTAAGCGAATGCAAAGCATAATTATTCGTGTGAAAACGGCTGCTTTGCTCAGTGAAAAACAGAGGAGGAAAAAAAAAATCAATGAGAAGGGTGATGAGGTGTCCCAGGGGAGGTGTCCATTTACAGACACTGCATTCTTCCACATGAAACGGGTCCTGTAGACAGATACTGGAACCAAGATATTACCCGAAAGGCAGCAGCGGGACTTCTCAAAGGTGGCAGGGAGAATGGAGTGAATTCAAGAGCAATTGTGCAGCCTTGAAATGGGAAGAGTATGGAGTTCACTGCCGACCTCCATTGGCTGTGTATCTCTGATGGAGAGAATTCATCTGTGCCTTGGCTTGACCTCTGATGTAGGCGTGATGTCATAAGGGGACATTAGTCCAATGAACATTACTGAGGTTCTTTTCCAATGGGCCTTAGTACAGTGTGTGTGTGTGTGTGCGTGTGTGTGTGCGTGTGTGTGTGCGTGTGTGTGTGCGTGTGTGCGTGCGCGTGTGCGTGTGTGTGCGTGTGTGTGCGTGTGCGTGTGTGTGTGTGTGTGTGTGTGCTTGTATATGTGTTGCGGGGATAACCACCAGAGATAACCATTCAGACAGTTTGTAGACAATTGAAAGTCTTTATTCCGGCTGGCTCAGACTACACTCAGGTATTCAGAACTCAAGTGTAGCTCCAGATATTTAAGGTAAGAGATTGTTAAAGGCAAAAACCACACCCTGGCATGTCACTCTGCAACTACAGGAGGAGGTTGGTACAAGCTGGCCTTTTAACAGGAGTTAAGGTAAGGTAGCCGGGGCATCTTGACCTTGGGATCCTAAAATAGAGTTCAATTATTTTCCATGGGATTTTCCACCAAGGAGATCAAATTCTAGTTAAACCTGAAATGGCCTCAGTCAGAACCGTCTGCACTGCCTTTGCCCTGTCACAGATGGGGTGACATTTGTGTTCAGGTGCTCATGCCCATGCACACAAGTTTGGAGGCCAGGAGATGTCAGATATTTTTTTCTACTGTCCTTTGTCCTGTTTCTTTGTTCTTTCTAAACTTGGAGCTAGGCTAGACATAGATCAACAAACCCCAGTAATACTTTAGTCTCTGCCCTCTACAGTTCTGGGGCTCTAAGTGAGCACTCGGGAGGCAGAGGCAGGTGGATTTCTGAGTTCGAGGCCAGCCAGTTTTACAACGTGAGTAGCTATACAGAGAAACCCTCAAAAAAAAAAAAAAAAAAAAAAAAAAAAGAATTCAGACTTCTAGCTGGCAGTAGTGACACATGCCTTTAATCCCAATAATTTGGGTGGCAGAGGCAGGCACATTTCTGTGAATTCTAGGCTAGCCTTGTCTACAAAGTAAACAAAGTGAGTTCTAGGACAGCCAGAGGGCTGTTAAACAGAGGACTCCACCCCAACCCCCCTCCAAAAAAGGGAATTTGGACTTCTTGTTTCACCTGGATCTAAGCAATCTTTTATAAAAGTCACAGTTGAGAATCCTCAGCTCCCCACAAGCCTTTTCTCTTCGGAGCTTCCAAAGGATAAAGATCTATTTGTCTCTCTGTGTATGTTACAGAAAAATGAATGGGGATTTAATTACAGCAGCTCATTTCCTAAAAGGAAGTCCTATTTACGATGTACCATATGTTTCGCCAGCAGCCATACCCCCAGGGCTGCAGTCTTGTCAGATCTCCTTAGATAAGCAGGGTCCTGCTGGCCTGGCCTTGCAAGGACCCTGGGAGGACCTACTGAAGGGTCCAGGAAATGTGTGTGACTGTTGGGGGTAGGTGGACCAAGGGCTAAACTCGGACTGCTTCTGGGTACCAGCCACAATGGGTGCTCCCTATGCTTCGGAGAAGATGGATTCAGAAGTTTAAACAATCCGTGATGATTAAAAATTGCCTGGCTTTTTTCCTCTACTAAAGCGGTTCTTGAGGGGGAGCAAGTCTCTCTCTGATCTTGCCTCTCACGTTTTTAATTCCTTCCCTGCCTCGTCTGAGCCAGTGCAGATGGCTTCCTGGAGCTTGAGAGGCTTCTAGAAGGGATCCTGAAAGGGGAGGGGATGCGGACGTTGGGGAAAGACCTGGCACCAGCCTACTGTGCTTTTAGTGTCTACTGCTGTCCATCTGTCATGATGCCCCCGGGAGTAGGTGCTGGGAGTGTGAAGATGGGTCATGCTGTGCCCGTCCGATGTGGGGATGCTTGAACCTGCTAATCCCGAATCAGTTTTCCCGATTCAGGGCCATAGGCTTCCCTTTCCACCCAGGCTTCCTTTCCCTTTTCAAGCCTTTCCTTGTTCCCACAGCGTGCCCTATTCCTCTTGCTTCCTCTCTGTATTCTCCTTTAAAACTCTATGCCTAGAAATATGTTCAGGTTCTTACATCCTCACTTCCTAACCTCAGCTCTGGGCCCCTGAACTACACAGCGGTCATTGTCATGGGTTGAACATCACTTCCTGAGAATCTTCTGAGAATTTGCTTTTTCCGAACTGGAGGTTGGTGTAGACAGTAGCACCAGGTCAACTGGTAAGTCTTCCTATTTTCCACTAAAGGAATCCAGCAGGCCTCTAGGATACATATCTTCCCAGAGCACTTTCCTGCTCAGAAGGAAGAAGAGAAACAGGTGAAGCCAGGAAAAAATAAGTGCCTGTTGGGAGCTTAAGATAATGCTGAAATACAGCGTCTGTCAGCCCGTGGACAGAGATGCTGAGGAGAGCAGACCAAGTTTCCATTGTAGATACAGGCTGGCAGGGACAGATAGGGAGATGTCTGTCTATACCTATGTGGGCTGGCTTCCTCTCCTCCCCTCCCCTCCCCTCCCCTCCCTTCTACTTTCCTCCCTCCCCTCCCCCTTTCTTTTCTTTGCCTTCTTTTATGCTTTTTGAGACAAGGTCTCACATGGTAACCAACACCTGGCTTGAACTCATGGTAATCCTCCTGTTTCCTCCGTGTTCATAAACTTCTCTATGCTCTTCTGCGTGGCAGGAGCAGGTAATATCTGGGGATCTGGGAGCTGCTGGGGCTAAGAGTTCACCAGTTCACAGAAGGGGAATTTGCCCGGAAAGTGCCCTGGTGCACTACAAGCTGATGTCCACCCACCTTCCCTGCCCGCCCCGGATGCCACTGGTTACTTTTTCTTAAAGGACTTGGCCCGGGCCTTTCTCAGACTCCTCTGCAGCCCGTGGCTGAGCCCGCCAGCCTCCTCTCTGTTGTCTTGGAGAGAGGAATCACCTGGGATTTAGGCTCATTTTAACAATGTATCCTCATTTCCTGGGGACTAACAGCTTCGTGAGGGTCTCTCAGCAACCCCTGTCAAGGGGGAAGGTGATTGGACTCAAGATGCCTTTTGCTAATTAGAACCCCCTCAGCTCTCCTGTTACACAAGAATCCAGGGCACCACATGACCCTCTCTGCAAAGCTGCCTTTTTTTTAAAGGTATTTTTAGCCAGAATCAAAGGGTGAGATTTTTTTTTTCTGCTCAACTTTGCAACTGTAAGGCTGTTAACCTCATCTCACATTCTCCTTCCTTTTCTATAGACTCTACTGTCCTTACCCGGTTTCTCTATTTCTTTCTCCTTCCTGGAACTCTGCATGCGTGTGTGCGCACAGGTGCACATATGTCCATGCATGCAGGCGTACATGAGGGTGAGGGCATGAGCTCCCGTGTGTAGGTGTGAGGGCCTGGCGGGAGTGTGGCCGCGGTGCCAGGCAGCCATGCTGCATCTCTGGCTGCTCATTGTTCAGTTCCGTCTCCATGGTGACAGGAGCAGCTGCTCCATTCTGGGCCTTGGCTTGGCTGTGCAGGGCGGCCTGCCCGCCTGTCTGCCCGCCGGTCCACCCTCCCGTCCTCCTGCCCAGCCGTGGGAGCTGCCAGCTCTACGCCCTCCCGCTGCCCACAGGCCTTGCCAGGCTGGGCGCAAGAAAGCGTGTTTACTAACACCATCCACATGGCTCCTGGGGCACCGTGGCTCTGCCCAGAAGATGTCAGGCCCAGGGCACCGGGAGGTGGGCCTGGAGCCAGGCTGTCTGTAGCTGAGGGAAACCAGGCTGGCCAGCGGCTGCTGCTGCCGCCACCGCCTCCTAGGTCTGCCAGCGCTCCCAGCCTCCAGGCAGGGTTGCAGGCACTTGTTCAGGGGCCCCAGAGAAACCCTCTCCCTTCCTGGCATGCTTTACAATACTCTTCTCAATGTGCCCTAGTCCCAGTGTATTCCACCTGGTCATTTTACGCCTGGTAGTCTCCTCTGGTCCCCATAGTGGAATTATTCAATCCAACACCTTCACGGGCATAAATTAGGAGCTGCCAAGTGGGAGGGACCTGAAGGATGTAGTCCTTTGAAATAACAGGCAGAGGGAGGGCAGGGTTGTGTCTACACCCCATCTGCCCTCAGAGGCCTGGGTGGGCTCTCCTGTGTGGCCCTTTTGAGCTCTTCCTTCTTTCCCTCTGCTTCTCTTTCTCCCCCATCCTTCCTTTTTCTCAGACTCTCCTCTCCTATAAGGTTTTTTTTTTTTTTTCGTGAAAGCCTCTGTTCTCTGTGTCTGTATGTCCATATGTACATCTGTGATTGTGTGTGTCTCCGTTTGTGTTTTGGTGTTCTCGTGGGTGTCAGTCTCCCATCTGTGTAAGTGTCACTGGTTCTGTGTATCTCCATCTGTGTGTGTCCATGTTCCTGTGAGTGTCTTTGTATGTGTCTGTGTGCTTGTGTGTGTTTCTCCCTGTGTGTATATCTATTTATGTCTCCATCTGTGTCTATGTGTGTAAGAGAGAAAGACGGACACCCTTTAGGAGGGTAAGGACTGTCCTTCTTGGGAGTCTCCCCACAGCCTCTTGCTGAGGTCTAGTTCCCAGATCCTGGTCTCAGAGTCTTGGAACCACAGGCCGTCTTCTGCCATCCCTCCTGGTGATTCTGCCAGTCTGGGACCCTTGGGGACTTCTGGGACCTGTTCGTCCCAGCAGGAGATTGTAGCTTCCTGAGAGCCTATTACCCTCTGCTGTGTGTGCACAACAAAGCATCATAGTACCTGACCTTGTGAAATGTTTTTCTTTAGAAACTTGGGTTGGTTATAAACCTGAGAGCAAGTGACAATTAGGTCACATTGATACATCTTGAAAGCACTGGTAGTACTCACTGAGTGTCCCACTATGCCAAGGCCATCCACTCTGTCCACATTTATGCCTATTTCTGACCATATTCTGCCCCTGATTGAATCTCAGTTTCCCTTCAGACTTTAAGATGTGTGACCGTGTGATCTAGGGAGGGGCATGTGAGGAAAGAATCTATGGGGTCCTTGAGCAATGGCACATGTTGCAAGCATTGTCTGAGCCCTGCTAGGCTTAGGATAAAGTGCCATCTATACCAGACATTTTAAAAAATGCCCGCAGGATTCCATATGACAGAAAATGACCATATTTTGCATATTGGAAAGTGTGGCTTAGAAAATTTAAGTGACTTACCCAAGACCACACAGCTATAGAACCCACCTCTCCTTCCTGGGTCATCTTGCCTCATAAAATGACTGGGTGTCTCCTTGAAACTGTGCTGCTCAGAATTGTTCTCAAGGCTGTTTTAAGTCTCCCCCCAGCTGCTGCCTGAGCCAAGCCACCTATCTTTTGACAGGAACCCAACAATAGTCTCTTATCTCCAAGGTTGATGGTTTGAATGTGCTTGGCCCAGGGAGTGGCACTATTAGGTGTGGCATTGTTGGAGTGGGTGTGGCCTTATTGGAGGAAATGTGTCACTGTGGGGGTGGGATTTCAGACTCTCCTTCTAGCTGCCAAAGAGACAATCTTGCCTTTCGAACAAGAAGTAGAGCTCTCAGCTCCTTCTCCAGCACCATGTCTGCTTGCACACTGCCGTGCTTCCCGCCATGATGGTAATGGACTGAACCTCTGAAAGTGTAAGCCAGCTCCCATGAAATGTTTACCTTTTATGATTTGCCTTGGTCCTGATTTCACAGCAATGGGAACCCTAACTAAGACACCGAGTTTCCATTCTCCTCCTGCCTCTGCCTTATTTTGTATGCCAAGGGAGAACCCTAACACACTCAACACTCAACACAAAGCAAAAGGCACTGTCATATAATCCCAGCACTGAAGACTGAGGCAAGAGAACCGGCACGTTCAAAGGCAGCCTGGGCTACATAAAGTCTTTCTCAAACATGATATTAATAATAATTACCTAATATATGTAACATGACCAACAATTATGTGTGTAACTGTGTCTCCCCTAGAGACGGAGGGAGAATAGTGATTTAGATAAACTACAATGTAGAGTTAAATGAACCCTGTCACTGAGTGAACTACACAATGTGATTCTTTTTTCTATTACAAACCAGGCATCCCCATAGATACACGTATGTTGTAAATGTTGAAATCAAAGAGAAAGCCCTATAAATATCTACAAATCTAGGGCATGCCAGGATGTCAAAGGGTAGGAAAGAAGGGAGGATTGAGTAGTCGGCAGATTCATTTTTCTTTTTAGTTTTTTAAAAATACTTTATTTTGTATTTCTCTATGATGGCGTTGGATCCCCTGGAACAGGAGTAACAGGCAGTTGTAAGCTGCTATATGGGTGCGGGGGATTAAACCTGGGCCTCCTGGAAGAGTGGCCAGTGTTCTTAACTGCTGAGCCTCTATCTCTGCAGCCTAGCTTACTCTTTTTTTTTTTTTAAAGATTTATTTATTTATTACATGTAAGTACACTGTAGCTGTCTTCAGACACTCCAGAAGAGGGCATCAGATTTCATTATGGATGGTTGTGAGCCACCATGTGGTTGCTGGGATTTGAACTCAGGACCTTTGGAAGAGCCGTCGGCGCTCTTAACCACTGAGCCATCTCGCCAGCCCCTAGATTACTCTTTCTTAATTCATCTCTGTATTATTTCATCTGCTGACACTGTCGCATAGTACTTTTAAAATTATGATTATTATTTGAAGAAGAGTCTCATTTAGCCTAGGCTGCCATCAAATTTATTCTGTAGCTAAGCCTGGCCTTGGACCTCCTGCCTCTGTATTCCAAGTGTTGATTATAGGCCTATATCACCATATCTAGGTTCATGCAGTGCCGGGTATTAAGCCCACGGCTCTATCATGCTATTGCTATAGAAACTGAGTTACATCCCAGCTACCAAGCTTTTTCATTTTATTTCTTTTTTTTCTCTCCTCCCCGCACCCTGTCTCGGGACACATTCTTCCTATGTAGGGAAAGTTGGCGTTAGACTCATGTCATCCTTCCTTCCCAAGTACAGAAGTGACAGTTATGTTTTGACACATTTAGCTTTTTAAAAAAATTTTTTTTTAGATTTGTTTATTTGTTATTTTTATGTGAGTACACTGTAGCTCTGTCTTCACATACATCAGAAGAGGGCAATCAGATCCCATTACAGATGGTTGTGAGCCACCATGTGGTTGCTGGGAATTGAACTCAGGACCTCTGGAAGAGCAGTCAGTGCTCTTAACTGCTGAGCCATCCCTCCAGCCCCCATATTTAGCTTTACCTACATTATTTTAATATCTTTAAAAATAATAAATAAAAATTCTAAAGACCAGTCTAATTATTTGCCTTGTTATTTAATATGTTCCATAGCCCCCATGGCTGACAGGATATTATCCAAACTTAAAATGGATCACAATGATTTTTGGACTCTGCTCCAGCTGCTTCCTGCTTCACCATAGCTACTCACCACTCACCATGTTTTCTTTGACCAGAGTGAATTCCATCAGTGTCTTTACTGCATCCAATTGTCTTACCCCTGCTCTGTATTCATAACCCCTGAGGACTTACCTTATACCTTGCTCTTTCAAAATGGCATCATAGCTGTGTTGTCTTTATTTGGGAGAGGAGAGGTATGAGTCAGAAGGCGCTTAGAGATTGGGGAGGAGTTATGTTTATGGAAGCTATTTTATAGGAATAGAAACACTATAATAATCTTTTTTAATAAGAATCTTTTATCACTCTTGTTTTGGGGGTTTGGTTTGTTTAATTGCTTTTTGTTTGTCTGTCTGTCTGTTTTGCTTTCTTGTTTTGGTTTTTGAGACAGGGTTTCACTCTGTAGACCAGGATAGACTAGAACTCACAGCAATTATGTAATTTTCTTAGCCTCCTAAGCCTCCTGACAGCAGATATAAGTCATCATGGGCAGCTAGTGCAGAAATGGTTTTTGTGCAGTGTCTTGCTAGAAGGACCAGATGGCTAGCCAACGGCATAGGGAATGCTTCTAAAGACAAAGTATGAGGTATACCAGATGTCCCAGATTAAGAACTCCTAGTGTCAGGATGGGGATTCTTTGGTATTACATACGAAACATTAATGATTTCTGTGTTAAACGCAGTTAATATTTGCAATCAAGGGGTAAAAACAACATGAAAAAGGCCCCCAGGGATTAGAGAGTTAAAAGTTTGTTAAAAACTTGTTTTGTTCTGTTCTTGTAGAGGACCTGAGTTTGGTTCCCAGCATCCACAATTGGTAGTTTATAGTTGCCTGTAATCCTAGCACTAGACTCCTCAATGCTTCTGTGTACTTGCTCCCCCACCCCCCCAGAGTCATACACACTAAAAATAATGGAATACAGTTTTTTTTTTAAAGAAAAGAAAAAGCATCTCAAGATCATTATAAAGGAAGAGAAAGGCCGGGCAGTGGTGGCGCACACCTTTAATCCTAGCACTTGAGAGGCAGAGGCAGGCAGATTTCTGAGTTTGAAACCAGCCTGGTCTACAAAGAGAGTTCCAGGACAGCCAGGGCTATACAGAGAAACCCTGTCTTGGGGAGAAAAAAAAAAAAAAAAAAAAATAAGAAGAGAAAGGCTTTCATGGGCCCAAGATAAATGGGCTCATGGGAAAACGTTGCTATTTATTTATTTATTTATTTATTTATTTATTTATGATTTGAGGAGGCTTTTGTGGTACAAATCACCCATCAGCAGCAACTAGGGTATCAGAATTCTCTACTCCTCTTTTTCTTGCTTGTTTGCTCATGATGGTGTTAAACATGCTGGTCCCTCTCTGGGCCTTGGTTTCCATCTTTGCTCATGCTTAGGTTCTTTCTAAAAGGTCCATGTCACTAAAATTGGAAGGATATCTCTTCTGAAAGGCAGAACCTGTCTTGTCTGGGACTGCATTGCCAGAAGCAATACAGTTAACACCTTTAATAAAAAGGAGATGGAATTAAAACCAATAAATTGACATGGATGCACACACAGAAAGATCGCCTGCATAGGAGAGCCAGACAGTGACTTGTGACAGAAGTAAAGGTGTGTTTCCACAGAGGAATGTTGAAATCTTTCTGGCATGCTGTAGTAGTTTAGGGGGAACATGAGCCGATCAATGGTTGGCATTCATGTATGTCTCTGAGTGTATGTGTAAGTACTAATGCTGTACATTTTTATATATTTTGGTTGTTACTGTTCAAAGTGAATTGGTGTCATGTGTAAACTGGGAGAGACTGAAGTTGGTATATAAACTGAAGGAAATTATAGAATATAGTGATTATGCCTATTTATGGGAAATTTTTTAAACTAAATTTTAAGTCACCTTTTTAGAATTAAACAAAACGCAACACAACTTTTGTATGCCCTGATAAGTCTTTCTTTACCTGAAACACAAAAGGGGAAAAAATTGTACAAAACCAAACCAAAACAAAAGGTTTAAGTTTCTACATAAGGAGCCATCTCCTTCTCTTCTGATTAGGTGTTATTGAAGTTCTAAAGGGACCTTTTTTATTAAAGTGGTTGTGGGTGGGTGAGGGAGACTTTTGGGGACTTTCTTCTCATGGCCAAGAAACCCTTGGCAAGGAGCCTTCTAAGAAATCTCACCCAGGAATTTTCTTTCTTGTGAGGTTTGGAAGGCCTAAGTGTTCCCACAATACCAGTCAGGCTGCATTCTCAAAGCCTGCTGTGCTAACAGCTACTGCATGTGCATAGCAACCAAAGAACACTATTTCCAGTTTGTGAGCTGGAAAGAACTTAGAAATACCTAAACCCAGCCCTTAGTGTAGAAAAAGGTGTGTGTGTGTGTGTGTGTGTGTCTGTGTCTGTGTGTGTATGTGTGTATCTGTGTGTGTGTGTCTGTGTCTATGTGTGTGTGTATGTGTGTATGTGTGTATCTGTGTGTGTGTGTCTGTGTCTATGTGTGTATGTGTGTATCTGTGTGTGTATGTGTGTGTCTGTGTCTGTGTGTGTGTGTATGTGTGTATCTGTGTGTGTATGTATGTGTGTGTCTATGTCTGTGTGTATGTGTGTATCTGTGTGTGTATGTGTGTATCTGTGTGTGTCTGTGTGTGTCTATGTGCATCTGTGTGTGTGTATGTATGTATGTATATATGTTTCAGAAGGCCCAGGTTGGAACCCAAGCCATGGATACTCTTCTCTTTCCCTTCCATGGAGTGTGGGGGACTATGATGTTAAGGACTGGAGCCAGGCTGGTGTGAAGATTTCTGGCATTCTCTACTGAGGACAAAGCCCGTTCCAGCAGGTTTCGGGTCCCCAGTGGAAGTATCACTAAGTGGCCTGGTGTTATTGCCTAGGTGGATAGGGACAGCAGGAGAACAGGGAGGGACAAAGCAGAACTAGGAGGAGAAGCCTGAGGGAAGGGGCTGTTGTGTACTGGGAGGATAGGAGGAAAGCCTTTCCTTCTCTCCTGGAGAGTGTTGGGAGGTGCTCAGGGACTTTCTTCTCTTCCAGGCTTTGGGATGGGGCAGAATGGTGTCATGATGTCCCTCTGCACCATATCCTCTTTATGCTGACTGTCCCCACATAGCAGCTCACAACCATCTGTAACTCAGTTCCAGGGGATTCCATACCCTCTTCTGACCTCTGCTTGCACCAGGCATGCATGTGGTGCAGAGACATACATGCAAGCAAAAACATGTATGCATACATACAAAAAATTTTTTCTAAATGACAAACAAAAACCTCCAAACTGAATTTTGGCATAGAGAGAAAAGCTGACAGGGGCGGGTGGTGGCTAGGCCATACTTGTCTTGAATTCCCAGCCTTCTGGGTACTGTTCTCTTGCCTTTTAGCCTTATGCCCTTCACCCATGGACAGATTGATTCATCTAACAAATGCCTGGGAGGAAGAGCAGCTAACTGTGCCCTCTCAGTTCTCAGGACACAAACAGATGCTCTCAATTCTCAAGAACAGAAGGACAAGGTCAGACAGGGATCCGAGGGCTGACCTCTGCATCTAGGTCTTCTCTAAGACAGAACTGACAGTCACCTCAGGCTCAGGGAGTCTGTCTCAAGAGCCCCCAGTTCAAGCAACTGACTCCTTCTGTTATACACTGCATTGTAGAAGACAGGGAAGCCCAGAACAGTGAGAGTTCTGTAACTAGGTCAGTCTCTGTCCTGGGGTAAACTGTGTAACTTCTTTGCACCTGTATTTCTCTGTCGAGGTAAGGTGGGTAGTAAGTAATCCCCAAGGGCTGGGAGTGACTGCATGACAGGGGTAACAGCTGCAGACAGAAGACATGAATCATGTGTAGATGCACATTCAGGAACTTTCTTCTTTGCCTAAGTCAGACAAGGCTAAGCTGCTATCCTCCTTGTTGGCCCCTTTTGGTTCCTACCGTTCACCTGGCTGAGATGCAACTTTGCCCTGGGTCTGTGAAATATTCCTCAGAATTGAGACCCAGCTCCAGTGACCCCAGTGAAAAATACATACTGGAACGCCCCTTCCCTAAGGAACAGAACCTGTACTGCCTCTAAGCGACATGGGTTGGCTTGACCTCCTCTCCCTGATTTGTAGTGGAAAGAAAATGGCCTTTTAATACAGGTATCATGGCACTATGAGCCACTCACCCCAACTGTTTCATGTCTAGTTCATCATCTTTAAAATGATGATGAAGGGAAGGACCTTCCAAGGAAACTAGACTAAAACCACATGTGAAGAAGCAGTGTCTGGCCCCAGTGATCACTCAGCAAAGGACCATTACACTTTGTGTTACATTTATGTATATGTGTGCACATGGACATTATAGCAAAGCTTCCATGTGGACTTCAGAAAATAGTTGGTGGGAGTCACTTCTCTCTCTACACCTTGTAGGTCCCAGGGATCAAATTCAGGCAGTCAAGCTTGGTGGCAAATGCTTTGATTCCACTGAGCTGTCTCTCTCTCTGTGTCTCTCTGTCTCTGTGACTCTGTATCTCTGTCTGTCTGTCTGTCTGTCTGTCTGTCTGTCTGTCTGTCTGTCTCTCTCTCTCTCTCTCTCTCTCTGTGTGTGTGTGTGTGTGCAATTCAAAGTTTACCTTCAGGTGTAATTCCTCAGATGTCATACACACTTGCCTCTTTTAAGACAAGGTTTCTCGATTTTACTGGAGACATACAAATTGGTTAGAATGACTGACCAAAGATCTCAAGGGATTCTCTTGTCTCCATCTCTTCAACACTGAGATCATTAGGCATGCCACAACACTCAGGATTTAAATCTGGTCCTAGGCTTAAATGGCAAGCCTTAAATGAAGGAGTTACCTGCCACCTATTGTCATTCTGAGTGCACTATAAGCGTTTGGAAGATGAGGTATAGGGTCAATAGTGTTGGCTTGTTGCTGTATTAGCAGAGAGGAAAGGTTAGCTGAGATTGAATGGGGATGTGGAATTAAGTCATCCAAAAATGTTAACAGAAACAGGTATCAGCATATGCCCCAGTACAGGGGAATGCCAGGGCCAGGAAACGGGAGTGGGTGGGTTGGGGAGCAGGGCAGGGGGGAGGGGAGGGTATAGGGGACTTTCAGGATAACATTTGAAATGTACATAAAGAAAATATCTAATAAAAAATAATAAAAATAAAAGAAACAGGTATCAGAAATACTTAAGCAGGACTTGGGTTCAAATCATAGTGTTAATTCTTATCTAGCGTGTGTCTGTGAGCAGGGCTTGGGTTCAAATCATAGTGTTAATTCTTATCTATCATGTGTCTGTGAGCAGCTCAACCAATTGTCTCAGGATCTGGACCCTTAAATCTAGATAATAATGCCAACCTACCATGAGAATCTTGCACAGTGCCATTCTGAGTACTGACTAGAAAGCAGCCTGAACAGTTATAGTGGCAATGTTTTTCCTTTAGTTCCTGTGGTGGGGATTCGAATTCTGGCCCTGGAGGGAATGCTGAACTCCTTCTGGGAGACTAGGGGCAGGTGAGCCTCCAGTATCTTCTAGGGATGTTTGCTGCTGTGGTTTCTGTAGCCATATGGCATGAGAAACACTAATGCAGTTGTCTGTGTGCAACTGTAACTGACACCCTGTCCACTGTCTAAGCCATTCCTCATGGGACGGGTCGTTCTAGACCACAGTGGGAGTCCCTTGGGAGAGCAGCAATCCTCATTGCCTGTAGACTAGACTAGAGGAAGGACAGGAGGAAATAGAAATGTTGGCAATAGAAATCTTTAAAGGTCACTTGGCCACAAGGAAATAGGGACCGCTTAGCAGAGGCATCTAAGAGGAATAATGCCCCATTGCCTTGCCTTCCTCATGAATTTGGAAAGCTTCTGGCTAAAAGGCCTCTCTGGATCCAACATGCTTAGAGGATGACAGATGCTACCCATATATGGTAAGTGGCTTTTAATAATTGTGGCTGAAACCGACTCCTGCTAGTAACATTTTATAGACTCCAAGTTCATCTGACAATGTCACTCTGCCAGCTTCTACCTCTCCAGACTGCCCCTTGCCTAAGACATCATATTCTTCCTACCCTTCCTCGCATAGCATGGAGTTGGAAGCCCCTAGAGCAGAGGCTCTCAACTTTCCTAAAGCTGAGACCCTCTCATCCAATTCCTCATGTTACAGTGCCCCCCAACCATAGCAGTGTTTCATTGCTACTTCATAACTATACTTTCGCTACTCTTATGATTGTCATGTAAATATCTGATATGTAGGATATCTGATAAGTGACTCCCAAAGGAATTTTGACCTAGAGCCACTGCTCTAGAGCCTGCTTCTGTTCTCAGGTCAGGAACCCTTCTATGGTTGGGTGTGACCAACTGTTTTGCACTGCAAAGTGTCAGGGCTCGCCTTGCCTGGTCCCCTGAGGCATGAAGACCTCACATCAAAGAGACAATGTGAGGGATGAATTTGGGTGCTTGGAAAGTGCGTGGGAAAGAATGATGCTAAATCATCCAAGAGAAAGAAAGATGAGAGGTCGTACTGTGGTTTGCTGTGAAATGTCCCCAGAGGATCATGTATTTGAAGACTTGGTCCCAGCTGGTGAGCCATTTGGAGAGGTTGTGGAATCTTTAGGAAGCAGAGTCACACATGAGGAAGTGGGTCACTAGGAACAGGATCTAAGATTTTATGGTTTGGCTCTACTTCCTGTTCACTCTCTGTTTCCTGAGAATAGATCCAGTGTGGCCAGCCAGCCTCTTGTTCCTGCCACGGTGCTTTCTCTGCCTGCTGGTGTAGCTTTCCTGTCATGATGGACTGGACACCTTCTCTCTTACATTGTTTCTGTCAGGAGTAGGGAGAAGGAAAGAAGATAAAAAGAGATGGGAGAAAGCAACCGATTATCTTGCTGTTGGGGCTCTAGTCTCACAACTGTAAAGTGCATGTGAAAACTTTCCCAACCTAGCCATTTCACAGAGAGAGGATAAACTATGGCAAAAAGCATCAAGTCTTCTTGTATTCGTCTTCTTTCTTCTTGCTGTGGCCAAAACACATGAGAGGATAGTTAAAAGGAGGAGATTTGGGATTTGGCTCAAGGTTTCAGACAGTTTGATCCATCATTCTGCTCTGTAGTTTTGGGGATCATGACAGAGAAAGAATCCTGGTGATGTGAGTCTAAAGGAATCTGGAGGAAGATGAACAGTTATAACCTTCTAAGACACACCCTCAGGGGCCCATTTTTCTCCCTCAAAGACTTCTATCTTCTAAGCTTTCCAACATCTTTCCAAATTAGCATCATAAGCTAAAGACCAAATATTTAATACATGTGCCTGTGGGGGGACAGTTCATTGTGGGCTTAGACTTCTCAAAACCTGTTTTACTTAGGCTCTTTAATGCTTTAACCTCCCTTCGAGCCCATCGACAAAAGGTAGGGGAGAAAGATGGTTAATAGGACAGAGTGGGTTGTGGATCTATTTAGTGGTTCTTTGGGGGACGATTCTAATTTTGTTACCAGGATATAAGCAATCCAGTCCAATAGCAGGCACCAAACACAACCCAGTAGCATCTGCTTGATCCAGCAGAAACTGTAAGGATCTGCGAAATCATGATGAGTCAGCAGAAGAGGCAGGAAGCAGCTGGGGCACCCCAAGAAGTTCTTTGGTGTGTTTCTCTCTAAGAAGTCAGGACAAACAGAGATCAACGAAGACCAGGGAAGCAGAAGGCACAGCAGAGCAAGAACGTCGTCTCGCTGTGAAATGGGAAATGTCTGTGGAGGTCTACTTCTAGTCTTTGCAAACAACCACATGCCCTCTCAAGCAATTGTTTCAGCAAAAACATCCTCTCCTGTGTCTGCTTCGGCAAAACATCTGCTCCCAAGACAGCTTCCAGAAAAACATCATGGGACACAACTGAGTCTCCAAAGAAACCTGAGATTTATACTTCGGTTTTCATATTCCAACCATAACATCCCTGGTAATGGTCTTGGTGACAACATTGACTGTGACAAGTCAATCATCTGCTGCACATACAGGGGATAATCTTTTTTGCGAGTTGTTGAGAGGATTAGAGGTGATGAGCATCACATACCTAGCAACTTGACTGGCCCAAGAAGGTACACATTCTACAGGTAATAATAATTCTAACTATTACAATCAGTTCATTGAAGGTATCTTTCTGGAAGTCTTACTTCTATCCCCCCCCCCTTTTTTTTGACACAGAGTCTTGTGTAGCCCAGGCTGGCCTTGAACTCTTCATCTTCCTGTCTCTACCACCAGAGTGCTGGGATTACAGGTGTGCTACTATCATTCCCAGCTTCTGCCTGCCTTACTGTAGATTTGGGGGATTGAACCTATGGCCTCAAGCATGTGAGGCCAACGCTTTATCCCTAAGTTATGGTCCCAGCCTTCTTTTTACCTTTTATTTTGGGACAGGGTCTCACTGGATTGTTAAGCTAACTCAGACTCAGTAGCCTAGGGTTGCCTAGAACTTTAGATATTCCTGTCTCAGTCTGTCTTGGAGCTGGAATTCTAGGCTTTTGCCAGGGCCTGGCCCTTCCAACTTCTCCTGGGTGTCAAGTCATTTGCTTTAACTTCTAGGAATAAAAAAAAAAAACAAGGATGAGCATCCACCAATGTGGGCTGGTGACATCACAGGCCCAGAGGTAACAAACAAGATTAGTTTCCTTGGTACCATCTATATCGCTGCTTCATCACACATGTGTTTCAGTTCTGCCCTTGTACTGCTTGGCTCTTGCCACAAACATTGGAACAATTTGTGCAAATTAACCAGAATATTCTAATGTTGTAACAAGCTCCACTGACGGCCTGGAAAACAGTCCATGTCCTAATACATAGTCATGATTCATAATCTGTTCAAAATGCACGCTGTGGAACCCCTGCTCAAAATACCCAGAGATCAATTTTCAATAGGCTGACAAAGAGAGGCTATTAACCATTACTCATAGCAACAGTGTTTATTTAATCTTTAATGCTACCTAATGCGTTTTGGTCAAAGTCACCAGTTCACGCTCAGGCTTTATTGTGTGGAAAATGGATGTGCTATTAATAAGTCAATACAAACATGAATATGGTTTCAATTGGAAATCATTAGGTTGCATTAAATGGCAAATGAAATCCATAGGAAGGGTTTGTTTTGTTTTGTTTGTAAGGAGCCAAAGGCACCCTGAGAGACATCGCTTCCCTCAGTACCTAGGAGAAGGGATTGGTTTCTGTAGTGGGTGGATGACAGTTTGAACTTTCCTTTGGTCTCATTAGGATGGGGGGAGTGGGTGGCGCCTTTCCCTGGCGCAGCTGTTTGCTGCTATTGCCAACTTGACTTTGCTGTACACTGAGGGTTTGCTGGTGTGGCCCAGGGAGAGCCTTGTGCCTGGGCTCTTCTCTATTAAGGGTGGTCCTCAGCCTTCTCTTGAGTTGCCAGCTCTTGCCAAGGCTGTAACCTCCACACTGACTTGTCTTGGCTCAGCAGCAACACCACACAAGAGCACTGGGGCATTTGTGTGGTTAGAAGTTCTTTATGAGCAAACAGAAACAAAAGCAGACTTGGAAGGCTTGAATAAATATCTTGTTAAAACAGAGATGCTTGGGGCAGGCCTGGAGATGGAGGCCTCCAGGTCTTGTGTAGCGAATGAGAGTGGTTAGACTTGGATTCAAATTCTGCTCCCTTCCCTTACCACCTTTGTATTCTAGAGATCCTCTCCTACAATCTCCCATCATCAGTACCTACCTCTTCATTCTGATGACCGCTACAATAAGGAATGTAAAATATTAGCACCTAGCCCAGCGATATAGATATATTACTGGTCACATAGTCTTCCTATTCTTTCTGGTCTTAATCTTACACCCATGCTGCCTTAGCCTCAACAATTCTGGGATGACAGGCATGAGCTATTGTCTTGCCTAGTTTTATGTCAACTTAATACAAGCTAGTCATCTGAAAGAAGGGAACTTCAATTGAGAAAATGCCTCCATAAGAGGCATTTCTAGCTGTATGGCATTTTCCTAATTACTGATGGATGGGGGAGGGCCCAGCCCATTGTGGGTGGTGCCATCCCTTGGCTGGTGGTCCTGAGTGCTATAAGAAAGCAGGCTGAGCAAGCCAGGGGAAGCAAGCCAGTAAGTAACACCCTTCCATGGCTTCTGCATCAGCTCCTGCCTCCAGGTTTCTGCCCTGCTTGAGTCCTGACTTCCTTCAGTGATGGACTACAATGTAAGCCCAATAAACCCTTTTCTCACTAACATTCTTTTTGCTTATCTCAGCAATAGAAACCCCAAGACAAAATGGTACCAGGATAATGGGATATTGCTGTGACAGACCTGGCCCTGTTGCTTTTGGGAGGACTATGGAAGGACTTTGGAACTTTGGGCTAGAAAAGTCACTGACATTTGAGAGCAGTGTAGGTGGTGGAGGCCTGCCTTATGAAATTTCAGAGGGAAGCAAAGACTCTATCAGGTTTTTTGTGTGAAGAGTCTGTGCTGGTCAGCTGAAGCTGAAGAATCAGCTGTGACTGACAGGACACCAGAACTACTGAAGAGAAGCCTGTGCATTGCTGGGATGCTCAGTGCTGGTTGGCTGGAGCTGAGAAATTAGCAGCGATTAAGAAGAGACCAGCATTGAGCCGGGCATGGTGGCGCACGCCTTTAGTCCCAGCACTTGGGAGGCAGAGGCAGGCAGATTTCTGAGTTCAAGGCCAGCCTGGTCTACAGAGTGAGTTCCAGGACAGCCAGGGCTACACAGAGAAACCCTGCCTCGGAAAACCACACACACACACACACACACACANAAAAAAAAAAAAAAAAGAAGAAGAAGAAGAGACCAGCATCATGGCATCATGGAGGTGGAATATTCTGGGAAGTGTTTCCTGAAAGTCAGCACACAGAAGCTGTGTTGCAGAGGTGGCCAACGTTGTACCTTGTGCTGGCAAATGAACTCGGTAGTTTAAGAGTCTCCCAGGTGGCTTTGAAGGCATGAGGATGTCATAGAGAGCAGCTGAGGCTCGGCACTGTGAGAGGCGAGAAAAGGCCATTGGTGAAGGTGCAGCTTCAGTAACAGTTGCAACCCCAGGATTGAAGGGATCATGCAGAAAAGTTGAGGCTTGGTACCATGAAGAGAGCCTTGGACAGCAGGCTATTGGTGAACGTGCAGCCCTGCTGCAGCAGAAGACAGCAGCTCCTTGGAGATGCCAGTGCCATGCATGAGCATCAAGAACATCAGCAGCTGTGGAGTGGAGCTGGCTTTAGTCTAGGAGACAAGCTGTGTGCTGCAGAGGGCAGAGCTGGAGAAGTGTCCCAAGGATCTTGGAGGAGCCCAGAAGTTCACGATCCCATGATTATGATCATGGGATTCACTCCGTGAACCCCAGACACTGGTGTTCTGTTATTTACACTGTTGGAGTTGGGGTGTTCTTTGTTCAGATTGTGACCGTGCCCTGGTTCTTCCCTCGTGAAGAAGTATTTAATTTATTTTTTATTTTACTGGAACCCACAGTTGAGAGACTTTGAATTTTAAAAGAGTTTGAATTTGAAACAGATTGGCTGTTTTAAAGGTACTGAGATGTTAATGTATTTGAATTTGTAAAGACTATGGAACCTGTAAAGTTGTTTATGATTTTAATGTGATAAATGGGGACAAATAAGAAAGGACAGGTTGTAGCACAATAGAGTTTTGTCAGTGTGACAATGGGTCAGTTGGACCGGCTGTTCGTGTCGACTTGTTACAACTTAGAGTTATCTGAAAGAAGGGACCCTCAATGAAAAAAATGCTTCCAAGCCAAGAGACGGTGGCACAGGCCTTTAATCCCAGCACCCAAGAGACAGAGGCAGTCAGATCTCTCTGAGTTCAAAGCCAGCCTGGTCTACAGAGTAAGTTCTAGAACAGCCAAGGCTACACAGTGAAACCCTGATTCAAACAAAACCAATCCAAACCAAAAGAAAATGCTTGCATGAGATTTAGCTGTAAAATATTCTCTTCAAATAGTGATTAATGTGTGAGGACCCAGCCCAATGTGGGTGGGGTCATTCCTGTGCTGGTGGTCCTGGGTTTTATAAGAAAGAAGGCTGAGCAAATCGTAAGAATAAGTCAGTAAGCAGCACCCCTCCATGGCCTCTGCATCAGTTCTTGCTTCTGGGTTCCTGTCCTATTTGGGTTCCTGTCTTCACATCCTTTGATGATGAACTATGATGTGCATAAGCTGAATAAACCCTTTCCTCCCCCACTTGCTCTCAGACATGGTGTTTTATCACAGCAATATAACATCTGAAAACAGCTGTCACATAAATATTAAGAAAAATTATTTTGGGGAGTGGGATAGATGCAAATCACTTCCTGATGATGACAGTACCTCTCCTAACATGAACAGCGAACACGCTTGCGTATTGGCATGAAGGAACCTCTGCTTCTTGCTTCCCTTCAGACTGATAGGCGAGCTTCAAGAAGGGTCCACAGGGGCCACTTGAAAACCTCTAGTCACTGAGGGCTGGAGAGCATCTGAGAAGCAGAGGGATATGGCGTGCTGGTTCCATCTCTAGGAAAGATGGTATAAAGTGAGCAAGCCTAGGGAGCAAACCATAGATAGAGTCAGGAAGCCTTGTCTTACATCCTCACCATGGTTACCTTGGAGGGTAACGCAACGCAGATAAAAATACTCTCAAGTAGCACTTAGTATGTGCCAGGAAAGGGTTTGGATGCTTTAACCCCTTGCAACTATCTGTACTTACAGATGAAGATGTATGAGTACGGGTATTAAGAAGCAAGAGGATGGGCATTAAGATATTACTCAAAGGTGGCTTTGAAGGTAGTCGAGAGCCAAGGTCAGAACACAGGTATTGGTTAGCCCTTGGAAGGCTGCCCCTGACCATTGTTCTGTTTCCTCGTAGTGTAAACATTCACTGGGAATGCCTTGGCTAAGTCACTTGGCCTCTTTGAGCTCAGTGAATCTATTACAGCTACCTAGCAGGATTGTGTGAAGGCTGAGAGACCCCAAGGATGACTTTGAACTTCTTGAAGACTCGTGTATTGCATCTTCTCAAGGCAGGGGGTATCTATACTAGTTCCTCACGGCATCACTTCTGAGCTGGTGCCTCCTGGAACCAGCTTTGGAATCCCAAAGGTCTGAATGCCTACCCAGTCCTTCCTTGATGCTCTGTGACTCTGCACTGAGGCCAAGGCCCTGCCGTCCTCAGAGCCTTAGCTTGTGAAGCTATGAATCATGGGTAATCGGGGGGGGGGGGAGGCTTTGCTGCTTGGAAGGATTTTATTATGGGAAACAGTGTTGAACTCAGGACCTCTGGAAGAGCAGTCAATGCTACTTAACCTCTGAGCCATCTCTCCAGCCCTTTGTGGTACCTTTTTACCTTGTCATGTGCTCTCTTCTACAGACCAAACCTCCAGACAAGATACTATTATGCCACCGTGATTGACTAATTGTCTAACTTAGAAAAGAAGGATTTACTTAAGTTCATGGTTTGAGGGTATAATTCACCAAGGCTAGGGAAGTTCAGAGAAGGAGAAGCAAAACGGTGGTGGAAGTGCGAGGCCATTGCTTCCTATCCTGGCTGGCTGGGAAGAAAAGCTGGAAGCTGGGCAAGGATATAGGCCTCAAGGCCTGCCTTCCCTCTACTCATCTCATTTCCTTCAGTAAATCCTGTCTCCTTCTGAACCTGTGGGGAATGTTTTACATCCAAATTGTAATCTAGGCCCCAGTTCAGTCATGTTACTTCGTGTCTTAGTCAGGGTTTCTATTCCTGCACAAACATCATGACCAAGAAGCAAGTTGGGGAGGAAAGGGTTTATTCAGCTTACACTCCATGTTGCTGTTCATCACNAAAGGAAGTCAGGACTGGAACTCAGGCAGGTCAGAAAGCAGGAGCTGATGCAGAGGCCTTGGAGGGATGTTCTTTACTGCCTTGCTTCCCCTGGCTTGCTCAGCTTGCTTGCTTATAGAACCCAAGACTAGTAGCCCAGAGATGGCACCACCCACAAGGGGCCCTCCCCCCTTGATCACTAATTGAGAAAATGCCCTGCAGCTGGATCTCATGGAGGCATTTCCCCAACTGAAGCTCCTATCTCTGTGATAATTCTAGCTTCAAGTTGACACAAAACCAGCCAGTACACCATGTCAGTGGCCATCCTGGTGATGGGCTACCCTGGTCACCTTTTATTTATCAGATGGTAGCAAAACCAAAACAACAACAACAACAACAAAAACCCAAAACAAAAAACTAAAATACAAAAAAAACCAAAAAAATAAAAAACAAAAAACAAAAAACCCAAAGACAAACAAACAGAAAAAACTCTAACCAAACAACAACAAAAAAGCAAAAACCATGGGCATTTCCAATCATCCTGGAGCCTGGGAAGAAAGCTAGGATTAAATGTTCTCTTTCCAGGTGCAGCCACTAGGTTGCTGAAAGAGTCTGGCATGTGACTGAAGCAAAATGACGAGCACCACTGTCATTTGACCTCTGGGGAACCAGGCAGTCATCTAGGACTTGAAATGTGGGATACAAATGAGTGTCTGGTACACTCTGGCTTCTGGAAAATGGCTTTCATTTTCTGAGGTGATTACAGTAAATTACACCTGGAAAAGAGAGCCCAGAATGACGGCTTCAAGTGCCATGGACTAATGGAAGAGTACTCCAAATGTGTGTGTCATCAAAGTGGGGGAGAGCAATCGAGTCAGCGAAGAGGGGACGTAATAGATTAATTAGAAACAGAAGCTAGCCTAACCCCACCCCTTTCATGCCAGTCTCTGAGTCTGACGTTTACGAATCCTATAGAACTATCGTTAGCACGCTTCCTGCCCGGGTCTCTAAAACTGAATAGATTATCCTCAAATATGCTCCCTAGCTTCTTAATGGTGATGGCAAGCTTTCTTCAGCTACAATGTGCGTGCAGTGAGCGGGGTGAAGCTAAGGTAAGGAGAGAACAGAGCAATTAATTGCTCCTTTCCTAACAGAGAGGGCATGGCGTAGGCATGGCTTCCCAGGAGAAAATTAGAGAAGAGAGACTTTGTAAGAGCCTCCACAAGAGGAACATTTTCTGAATTCTATTCTTCACCTTGGGAGTCCAGAAAGGAGCCAGGAAACTGATAGGTGGGCCGTATATAGTTCAGAGAAGGAAAAGGTTCGATGAATAGGCTTATTTAACCCGAAGCAGGTCAGCCCGAGAGGTCATCTAATCTCCACAGTGCAGGATATGAGGGCCCGGGATCAGGGAAGAGACGGGCTTTGTTTCTTCCCCGAAGAGGACCCGGCAGAGCAGGAAGGAAATGGTGGAGGTAAGCCATTCCTGCGAGACTGGATGGCATCTGCAGGGCCCAGCAAAGGACGTCTCGTTGCGCCCCCGAGTCTGATCCATTTCTTCAGCCCCATATTCTATTTTGAGACGGGATCTTTCCTCAGGCTGGTTGGTAGTTTGCCAATTAGTCTAGATGGGCTGTCTCGTGAACCCCAGGGATTTGCACCCCAGTGCTGGGATTATGCATACCACGAATCCTGGCCTTTTTACATAGGTTTTAGGTTACAAATTCAACTCCTCACACGTGGGCTTCACACACACTAGGCATGCTTTCTACCAGTGAGCTATCCTCATCTCTCAGCAAGTGTTTCTAGGACTGAGCCTTTGATTAAAACACAATTACTCCTAGTTACTTTTCTTGTCATGTGACTAAAATGTCCCACACAGACAAATTAAGGAAGGACAGATATATTTCAAAAAAATTTAAAGCTGGGTGGTAGTAATACATGTCTTTAACCCCAACACTGGGGAGGTGGAGGCAGGCGGATCTCTATGAGTTTTAGATCAGTTTGGTCTACAGGTGAGTTCCAGGACTACACAGGGAATCCCTTTCCCCCAAAAAACAAAAACAAAAACAAAAACCAAAACCAAACCAAACCAAAACCAAACCAAAACCAAAAAACTCACATAGTCATGTCAGAGTTGAAGCATGGTGATGGAAGTGGGTCTACTTGTGGGGGTAGCATGAAGTTGCAGCTTGGTTAGTGATGGGAGACCAGAAGCAGTGAGCACAGGCTAGAACCAGGGCTGGGTCTAACCTTTAAAAACTCACCCCACGCTGGGCGTGGTGGCGCACACCTGTAATCCCAGCACTCGGGAGGCAGAGGCAGGCGGATTTCTGAGTTCGAGGCCAGCCTGGACTACAGAGTGAGTTCCAGGACAGCCAGGGCTACACAGAGAAACCCTGTCTCAAAAAAATAAATAAATAAATAAATAAAATAAAAAATAAAATAAAATAAAAACTCACCCCACAACAATTCACTTTCATCAGCCAAAACCCACATTCGGAAGGCTCCATAGTTCTCAGAATAGGACAAGCTGGGGAGCAAGCATTCAAAAGACGAGCCTGTCTAGGACAGCGCAGATTGAATGACTTCTTGGGAACTTTACTGGGAACTGGTATACAGGTAGGGTACTCTTAGCAGAAAGACTCTCACACAAGTCTTCTGCTTACAAATCTATCCTGATTTCCTGCACTATATCCCTAAGGAGACACAGACTTGGAATTAGGCTAGACTTAAGGTCAAAGGGAAATCTTCAGTTACCTTTTTTTTTTTTTTTTTTTAATTATTATTACAACAGAATCAAAATAACACCTCTTTGTTTCTCAGGGGTATTGTGAGGAGGAGTAGAATATGAAACTACTGGATTGGAGATTTGATGCGTAGTGAATGCTCCAAAATGATTTTTCCTTCCTTTTCCTCTTTCTTGGCTTTACTTTTTATTCATTTGGAAATCACCTTTCCATATGGGGTCGATGAAGTAAACTCTCTTTTATGGGAAATACTGGGGAAATTCATGGCCAACTCAAAGCCAGGAAGTATGAAGAATTTGGATGGTCAGAGGACTAAGCATGTTCACAAATGTCTGTGATGTGCAGGGCAGGTGATAACGTGCTTATAGGACCCTGCTCCCATGCAGTAACAGAAGCATAGAAACTGTCGCGTCTGACATCTTATGATCTGAGTTGTAACCCAGAGAGAGAGACGGATTTATCCAGGATCATGGCTGGCTCTGTTCAATCTCTTCATCTACACACACACACACACACACACACACACACACACACACACACACACACACACACACACACACACACAGAGAGAGAAGAGAGAGAGAGAGAGAGAGAGAGAGAGAGAGAGAGAGAGAGAGAGAGCTTTCTATTTTCCCAAAACATGACATCTGGCTAGGAATCAAATTGCCACAATGCAGCCCATTCTTTCCCCTTCCTTTATGGGAGTCCCTTCTGAAGTGTTTGCACTGCCACTTTGCCCTGTGGACTTACTCAAAAGAAAGGAATTGGGACAAGTAGACAGGTCAGACACTCGGGGTCACATGGGCAACCCCAACTGTTGGGAGCAGATAGGCAGGGCTTCAAAATGCCCCTTACCTTGCTGTCCCTGGGTGCCTGGAGTTCTAAACATTTAAAGGACTCATAACCAAAAAAAAAGCCAACTTTCTCATAAAACCAGGGTGCAAAAAATGTGGGCTAGATCTTTATAAGAACTGGTGGTAACCAAATTTCTCGGAGGTTACTCAGCTATGACCTTTGGGGGGCTTTTCAGGGCACAGCCCTGTCTTCTTGATTGAGAATTAAAGTGAGAGGTGGGGAACGGGGTGCATTGGTAAATGCTTGCAGCCATGCTCAGCGTGAGAAACTGTGTCTCTCTCACAACTTCACACCAAGGCTACCCACAGCATGTAGGTGAGGCCCGTTCCAAGCGCACGGTCTTACATCTAATCCTTGAACAAGATGTCACTCAGAAGATGACAACCTAGGAGTACTTTATAACAGTGAGGGGTGTTGTCAAAGAGGTCACCAAGGGAGTGTGGAGGATGCAGTGGTATGTGGGCTAAGAGGAATTCATTGGGGATTTCTTCTTCTTGCAGGAGACAGTGTTTGAATTGAATCTTCAGAATACACTGAGCAGTCACCCCTCTCTTCCTTCCTCCCTCTCTTCATGCATGCATGCATCTATCCTGCATCCTCCCTCTCTTCATGCATGCATGCATGCATCCTGCCTGCTACTCACTGATCTCTCCAACCAACCTTCCAAGTTCTCATTTATCTACAGGGTTAGTCCTTTATCAAATAGCTATTATGGGCCTGCTAATGTGCTGGGGACTGCACTAGGAACCTCCACACACTTTTTGTTTAATTATGGCAATACTACTGTGGGACAATGGAGCATGCCAGGAAACAGTCAGGTTGAGTGGGTCCGAGACCCCGGCACCCAAGGTACCCACCTGAGACAGTGTCTCCCTGCTGCCTTCTAGATTCCTTGCCCAGAACATGTGACCCTACTTCTCACGTTGATCACAGAGTTCTCCATGTTAATGTGGTATCTAGAGGCCCTGAGGGTTTAGACAATAAGCTTCCATTTCTGGACATTCCTTCCTGTAATTTAATCTCTGGTACACCCTGAGAAGGTGGTATGTCCCCATTTCCCCTGATAAACAGTCAATAAATAGTATGGATAAACATAGTCTCTTTTATCAAGTGGGGAACCGCAGCCTAAATCTCCCACAAAAGGTCTGTCTGTGCTCCTAGACAACTACTAACAAGCTAAGGACTCCCTCTGATGAGCTAAGCCAAGGTTCCCATCCCCCAGTTCCAGGACCCTCATCATAGTCCTCAGCCCTCGGGCTCTCAACTCTGTTGCCAACTCCACACGACCCAGCAGTGCCTGGATGTTCACGAATTTGGAAACCCTCGGTCCTGGCCTCATGGCGGGCCTGTGGACCCCTGACACTTTGTCCCAAAGCACTGTGCCCTTATCCTGCAGCAACTCGATGCCTGGTGCTTGGGAACCCTAGGGTCAGCCTCCTACATCCCAGGCTGCACCCCCCCCCCCAATATGGCGGTGTCTGATGTCTCAGCACTTCCTTTAAGTCCAACACCCTGGAGCAGTGCAGGGTAAACACAGTCTAGCGCCCCCAGCAACTTTCTCAACCCCAGTGGCAGGGCAGAACACAGACCCCCATACTACCAGGCCAGTGCTACTGCATCCATCTGGAGAGAAGGATGGTGGCTCTAGGCAAATGGAATTCTTCTCCTTTGAGGTTTTTCTCATCTTCCACGGAAGAAGAGGCATCTACTATCCTTAAGAACCCCCGCCCCTGGCTTTAGCAACCTGATTCACCTGCTGCTTCATTTCCCATGTCCAGTCCTTCCAAACCATTACATCCCTATCTATCTAAAGCAGACAGGAAGAAGCCCAGAACTGCACAAGGTTTCTCACTGACTGGGGTCCAAGTCCCACCCCAAGTTCAAGATCCTGAGCAAGCTACTACAACTCTCTTCAATGTATTTTCTTCTCATTCTTTTACATTTATTTTTAATTCTTTCTTTAAAAGATTTACTTATTTAATGCATACAAGGACACTGTAGCTGTCTTCAGACACACCAGAAGAAGGGATTAGACCCCATTACAGATGGTTGTGAGCCACCACGTGGTTGCTGGGAATTGAACTCAGGACCTCTGAAAGAGCAGTCAGTGCTTTTAACCATTGAGTCAACTCTTCAACCCCTGTTTTTTAATTCTTAAAACTCTCATCTTTCCTCTCCTTCACTTTTAATTAAATTAGGAGACCCACTTCCTGCCCGATTCCACTTGAATTTTCTCTGCCAAAAATTCTATGTAAAACCACTTACCTTTTTTAAACTGGTGTCTAACCGGAGTGTTTGGTGACCCAGGCCCGTAATCCTTTCAATTCTGGAAGCTGAGGAAGGAGGAGGGCAGCCATGTCTCCAAACACAACACAAGCAGACCCACTGTCTTAGTCAGGGTTTCTATTCCTGCACAAACATCATGACCTAGAAGCCAGTTGGGGAGGAAAGGGTTTATTCAGCTTATACTTCCACATTGCTGTTCATCACCAAGGAAGTCAGGTTAGGGGGCAGGAGCTGATGCAGAGGTTTTGGAGGGATGTTCTTTACTGCCTTGCTTCCCCTGACTTGCTTAGCCTACTCTCTTATAGAATCCAAGACTATTAGCCCAGAGATGGCACCACCCACAAGGGGCCCTGCCCATTGATCACTAATTGAGGAAATGCCTCACAGCTGTATCTCATGGAGGCATTTCCCCAACTGAAGCTCCTTTCTCTGTGATAACTCCAGCCTGTGTCAAGTTGACACACAAAACCAGCCAGAACACCCACCACGACCCAAAACATGCCCTTGCACAGAGTCAACCATTATAAACTGTTCGGCTGGATTCCCACCCTGGTGGTCACTGTCCTTCCTTCTAGAAATATGTAGAAGGGAGTTTCCAGAGCTTCTGAGGTACAGGACTGTCGTGTGATCCAGCTCCCAGGTACATGGGGTAGAGAGCTACTTCCTCCTCACAGTGAGAAGCAGGCAGGACCCAGTTTTCAGGTTTAACCCCCGAGGAGTCACCCTGAGCCACTCCAATGAGGACTTTGACTGCATGTTTCCAAAGGGCACCAAAGAGTTGTTTTTATCAGGAGATATGGGCAATTGGTGCCTTGTGGGGTTGGGAGTGGTGAGGGGCAGTTCCTCCCCTCTTTAATTGCTGGCCCTAACCCTACTGTTAGACTTAGCCATCTAGATGCTTCCAGATTCACCTTCATTCTGTAAGTATTGACAACCGTTGGAGGTTTGCCACTGAGTCGTGTTTATTTCAAGCATCAGGGGAGGCTCCTCATTCTTCTCTAGGACATCACAGACAGAGTGCTGGGTTGAGAAGCACCGCGCGCCTACGCACTGGGGTAAGCCTTCTGGGGGAGTGCACCCCTCCAGATGGGATAAGTGCTCTCCTCAGAGGTAGAGAGCCTGCTTCCTCTCGCTGTCCACTACGGGAGGGGATAATAAGAACTCCTGCAGGCCAGGGATGGTGCTTTCCCAGGCATGACCCCCAGCCCCCCACCCCCCACCCCTCACCTTGAGCCTGTTGCAGCTGGGAGAAGTAAATGCTGGTTGCTGGAATGTCTTTGGTTTACGGTGATTTGTCACAGCAGCTCTAATGTACCAAGACAAATGACCAAGTAAGAACTCTAGAAGCATCTCTCCTGGGTGGGTTTTTGTCCATTTTCCCACATTTCATAATTTAAAGCAGGACTTTTACAGATGCAGCGCCAAAATGCTTGGCTCCTACAAGATTGGGTTTGAGACCAGTGTGACCCAGAAAGGAGATGAGGAGCAGAAAGAGACTGAGAGATGGCATGAAGACCAGGGACAGTATGGGGAGTAGAGCTGTACAGAGAAACCTAGGCTCAGATGTGTGGTGTGACAGCAAGCATATCCCTCATTCTGTGTGGTGACATCTGCCTTTAATTCCAGCATTCAGGAGGGAGAAGGCAGGCAGATCTCTGTGAGTTTGAGGCCAACCTGGTTTATAGAGTGAGTTCTAGGACAGCCAGGGCTGTTACACAGAGAAACCCTATCTGGAAAAATGAAACAGATAGATAGATAGATAGATAGATAGATAGATAGATAGATAGATAGATAGATGATAGATAGATAGATTACAGGTAAACAGACAGACACATGTGTAGATACATGATAAATAGACATGTAGATAGATAGACAGACAGATAATCTTTGAGGCCTATTAAAATGGCTTCTTTAAAATATCCTGACATTGTAATAAGCATATGAAGCAGAGACATCTTGTCCTTGAAGGAGAATGCTCAGCCCAACCAGAAAGTGTACTGTAAAACAAAGAAACCCAATAATTTATGGGTTGGGGCTGTGTCTGAGTGACAGAGTACTTGCCTAGCATGCACAAAAACCTGGATTTGGTCCCTAGTACCCTCTCCAACTGTGATTGTCAACCTTCAGAATGCTGTAACTCATTAATACAGTTCCTCATGTGTGGTAACCCCCATAACCATAAAATTATTTTTGTTGTCATTGTATAATCGTAATGTTGCTACAATTATGAATCATAATATAAATATCTTTAGACATAGATGTTGGCCAAAGGGGACCACAGCTTGAGAACCTATGCTCTACAACAAATAAAAAGCAGACATCCTATGAGCTAGGGCCCCAGAATGAATAAAGCAGGAAGCTGAGCACTCCCACCCCGTTCCTCACTTGGTACTTCAACAGCAGATGCAGCATGACGTCATACCATACCTTTCCTGCAAGGACAGACAGCAGAAGAGAAAGAGGAAAACATACAGAAGTGCCAGAGAAAGCATACTTAGGCTCTCTGGTCAGCGCCTGGGAGAACAGGACAGAAAAGCAGGGCAGAATGGTATCTTTCTTAGTTAGACAGACCCAGTGGAACTTCATGGCAGATTGAAGGGACTGAGACAGAGGGACAAGAACTCTGGTAAGAAAAGCACATTGTCTCTAATTATTCTTCCCATCTCTTTAGCATGGCTTCAGGTGAAGCCACCTTCCTAAGGGATGTCCTTTGGCTAGGTCAACTGGATTAACTCTTTCCCAACCAGACAATGGTCTGTGTCCATCCAGGGGTGAATTCTGATCTATTGACCAGGAGATAACAGCTTTCCCTTAAAGGACCTTCATTGCTTCCCCTTTCCCTTCCCCTTCCTTTCCCTTCCCTTCCCTTCCCTTCCCTTCCCTTCCCTTCCCTTCC
>NC_034596.1:11481088-11510533 GCF_900095145.1 Mus pahari | reverse complement strand
TTCCTTTCGTTTTTCGAGACAGGGTTTCTCTGTGTAGCCCTGGCTGTCCTGGAACTCACTCTGTAGACCAGGCTGGCCTCGAACTCAGAAATCGGCCTGCCTCTGCCTCCCAAGTGCTGGGATTAAAGGCGTGCACCACCACTGCCCAGATTCCTTCCTTCCCCTTCCCCTTCCTATTCTTTCTTTTTTTTCTTTTCTTTTCGTTTTTATTCTTGGCTTTCTGAGACAGTGTTTTCCTATGTCGCACTGGCTGTCCTGGAACTTGTTCTGTAGACCAGGCTGCCCTTGACTCAGAGACTCACCTGCCTCTGCCTCCTGAGTGCTGGGAGTAAAGGCGTGGGCTGCCCTGACTCAATGCTACTTTAACACATGCGTGTGCACACTCCAGCTGTGGTACTGTGGCCTTCTAGCAGCTTGCACATGCGTGTGGTGGAAGGGTCAGGGGGATCTGGGCTCTGTGGGCCTACAGGAAGGGAGGGGTTCCATGTTCCTTACTGTATTGGTCAGAGTCTCCAGGAATGAAATCAAGACCTTGGTGGCACGCTGTTGCCAACTCCCTTTGAACTGATTTTGAATGTCAATAGTTCATTTTCGGATCTTTTTTTTTTCTTTCTTTTAATAAAGTACTCACACCATGCCTGTCCTTTGAGGAGCTCCTTCTTAGGCCACTGGTGGCAGGACACTTAGTAAGCACTCAATAAATATTTGTGGAGCACATAAATGAGTGGTAATCTAGCACTAATCCTCTCTCTTGAGCTCCCCACCCCCAGGAAGAAATAAAAGATGTCCATTTGTGGTTCAGCCACAATCAGGCAAACTTCCATATTGCTGCCAAGTCCTGCCATCTGCCACCTCTGAGGTGCAGGTGCTGGGCAGCCTCGGCGCCCACAAAGCCCAGCCATGGGCACAAAGGCTCGATGTGCACTGGTAATTGCTGAGGCCCAGCCTGCCAGGCCAGCCAGGCTGATGCAAGTTTGCTGGGTCTCTGAGATTTGCATACAGGTGGCCAGTCTCAGTGCAGGAAGCTTTGCTGCCCCAGCCACTGCTCTGTTCTGGGTAGATCGGCCTGCGGTCCCCTTTTACAAGTGCGGACTGCTTTGACTACAGACCAGTCCAAAGAGGCCTCATTCTGCAGGTCCTGAATAGTCAGTTATTCACTGGGTTTTCTTTGAAATTTGAAGAAAGAGAGAAAGAGACACACTCGAGAGCAAGACAGAATGATAGGGATATGTACAGACAGACCGACTGATGGACAGACAAGGAGATTCGCCGCTGCGGTTTTGAGTTAGCGTCTCTAGCCTAGGCTGGCCTGGAACTTGCCATATAGCCCGGATTTCCCAGGAAGCCAGCATCCTCTTGCCTCAGCCTCCTAATACTGGGATTTCAGGAGTAAGCCTTCTGTCTTGTAAAAGACAGAGAAATGGAGAAAACATGAGAGAAGGGGGGGACACACTTGAATGAAATAAAAACCAAAAACAAAATTTAAAAGAAAGTGAAGAAAGAAATTAACAAGGGATTTCCCCCCTTTCCAGACGCTAGGAAGTGTTGGGAAGGGAGCCAGGGGTTCGGACTCAGAGCTAGCCTCTAACCAGATATTAGAGGATGAGCGCTTCTATTCTGGGATGCAGCCTGAGCTGTGAGGGCCATGGCATCCTTCTGGTTCTACACTGAAGATCTTTCAGTGTCTGAAATGAGCAGGCATCTTGAAAACAGGGACAAATGAACCCCACTGTCATAAAAAGGTACACAGACGCCTGAGCTGAAATCACTTCCCCCCACCTCCCATTGCATACTGGTACCCGGAAGCTATCCCTGGAATGCTGGCTTATTTTATTTTATTTTATTTTATTTTGCCTCTGTCTCCCTGGGTTGGGGTGAGTGATCGGCCAGGCCTAGGCCTCTGCCAGGGCTCTGGGCATCTGAAACCCAGGACACGGACACAGGACAGGGCAGGTGCTGCTAGCTCCCAGTTCAGCTCAGCTCTGTTTAGCCACCATCCGAGTCCGAGTCTTCACACCATGTTTACTGAGATCCCTGGCCCTCAGCCCTCCCATCAGCTCCCCTGCCACCGACTTCAGTGAATGACCCACTCGGCTAGGGGAAAGAATGGCCTTATTGAAGGAGTGTGGCCTCCCTTGTCCAAACTAAATGAAAGGGAAACAGAATAGCAACAGGATGGCGATTTCTCCATTCCCAACTGCACATGGAGACACGCTTCTTCCATGGTAGCTTTGAGAGAGAAATCTGTGTGTGAGCCCTGGCTCCCTCTTTCTTCATCCAATACCTCATGTTCTCCTGCCTTCCAGTTCTGGCGGCTCCCCTAAAAACTGGGGAACGCTTTCCTTCCACCTCTAACGCTCCTGCCCATCTTCTGCCACGGCAACAGTGCAACAAAAAACCCTTTCCAGTTTATTCCTCTCTCTAAAATGCCCAGCTGCCATCACCCAGAAGATGAAGACTGAGCTCATTAGGTTGGCATGGAAACCCTTGTGGTCCAGCTTCTGCGACTTCTCTAGCCTCCAGTCATCACATCCACTGTCCCTGTACTTCCCAGTCCATCCATGAGCTGCTTTTAGGTTGCCCTGAGATCTGCTGTGGCTCACTTCTGTCTCTTTGCTCTCCCAGCTCTGTGTCTTTGTCCGACCCTCTCTGGTCCCACTGATTAAGATGAGGTTTCTTTCCCAGCTCCCACCTTCTCTTCCTTCATCCATTCAAATGCCAGGAGATGGGTCACAATATCCCCTGTCTTGCTACCAAAAGACGCCCCTCCCGTGGAGCGAGATGGAGAGGAACCATCCCTGCATCCAGCTGGAGGCACTGATGGTTGTTTGTTTTTTCAGAGTCAGAGTCAGATGCCCTTTCGACAAACAACCCAAATATCAAGGTTTGAACAAGATTGTGCCCAGCCCGCTTAAACGCATACATTTGCATACTCAGTCTCTTGTTGATAGCTGTCCGGGAAGATTAAAAGGTGTGTTCTCCTTGGAGTAGGTGTACCACTTGGGGGTGGGGTTTGAGGTTTCAAAAGCCAGCACCTGCCCAGTCTCTCCCTCTCCTTCTCCTCTCCCCCTCCCCCTCCTACTGCCTGAGGATAAGTATGTAAAACCCTCACCTATTTTTTTTCTAGCACCCTATCTGCCTGCATGCCACCCTGCTCCCTGACATGACGATAACAGACTAAACCTCTGAAACTGTTAGCCAGCCCCCATGAAATGTTTTCCTTTCTAAGAGTTGCCATGGTCATGCAATAGAACAGGAACTAAGACACCATGAGAAACTTGCTCTGTGTTTCATTTTGTCTGAGTTGTCACGTGGACCTCAGGGGAGGAGACAAGCCCAAGAGAAGGGAAGGGAAATTACCCAGACAGCTTTCACAATCTCTCTCTCCCTCTTCCCACTGCAAGAACCAGAACAAAACTCCTTCTTAGGAGCTGTGTTATATTCCTTCAGCCAATAGTTAAGTGGATGAGGCAGTGAGGTATCCATTCAGTGACTTTTTGTGAACTAGTCTCAAAATATTCATATTGTCATGCCCACAAACCCATACCTATGTAAGTAACTTTCTCCAAATAACTTCTTTCTTTTGCACGCTCAGTCTTCCACAGGATTTGGTCCAAAGCAATATGATGTGTCTTAGCATGATTAGAGCGACAGGTCAAGCACCCAGGAGTGGAAGTTGGAAGGTCAGATGTCAAGGTCACCCACAGCTACATAATGAGTTTGAGGCTAACCTGGGCTACAGGAGACCTTGTCTCAGGAAAAAAACACAAACAGACAAATAAACAAACAAGCCAAACAAAAACTCAAAAAAGACGGACAGACAGACAGACAGGAAGGAAGGAGATGGGGAAGAGAAAGGGAAGAAAAACAGTTGCTAGAAATTTGTGACAGAAAATGGAATCTCCAAGTCAACTGGTCTCTTTGGTGGCTGGATTTGGTGGGTTTTGTTAACCAGAACCTTTCTCTGGACTTTTCCTTGTTCAACCTTAGCAACCCGTGTCAAAGGCTGGGCATGAGGGTGGATAGCTGAGAATGGAGAGAAGGGGAGAATATAAACATGAGAAAGCTCTCTCCGTGTCATAGATGACTTCAGTTTGATCCTATTTCCCAGCTGACTTGGACTCATCACTGGGAAGGTGTAGTGAAGCAGAAGGACAATGTAGGAGGGACAGTGGAAACCTGTCTGTGGGTGATGACAGTGACCTAGAGCCAGGCACTTAAGATTGCTGTGCGTTGGTTTCCTTAGCTTGGAGATCATAACACCAGCACCCTGGGATTTTTGAAAGGTTACCTGAAATAATATTTGCTGGATAAAACATCTGGCAAATAGTGTGTGTATATGTGTGTGGGGAGGGGATTAATTATTACTTATAATTGTTAAGAATGAAACAAAAAATGAAATAAAGCCATGCACAGGTTAGACCTTGTCTTAGAGTTCCTATTGCTGCCACGAAATCAAAACCAGAACCACAAGCAAGCTGAGGAGGAAGAGGTTTATCTGGCTTACACTTCCACACTGTAGTCCATCACTGAAGGAAGTCAGGGCTGGAACTTAAGCAGGGCAGGAACCTGGAGGCAGGAGCTGATACAGAGACCATGGAGGAGTGTTGCTTACTGGCTTGCTCAGCCTGCTTTCATGTAGAACTCAAGACCACCATGCCAGGGACTGCCCCACCCACAATGGGCTGGGCCCTCCCCCACAGATTGC
This sequence comes from Mus pahari, assembly GCF_900095145.1. Classification (NCBI taxonomy): domain Eukaryota; kingdom Metazoa; phylum Chordata; class Mammalia; order Rodentia; family Muridae; genus Mus; species Mus pahari. The sequence continues at coordinate 11,505,825 of NC_034596.1, read as the reverse complement.
GAATTAAGAAAATACCCTACATTTGGATTTTATGAAGGTCTTTTCTCAATCAAGGCTCTGTCCTTTCAATGACTCTAGCTTATGTAGAGATGACATAAAACTAGCCAGCACAGACCTTTTAATCCTAAGAAAATACAAAACAGAGGCAAATAATCACGGCACGGCCCTGAATCTAAATGAAAAGCACTTGCATGTGTAAATTTCCTCTGTGCAATCTCCCAAGCATGAAGCCCTGTTTAGACTATGAAACACTGGGCTTCTATTTCCTAGCCACCTTGGAGTCACTAAGCTCCTGAAATATCTTCGCCAGCATCATCCAGTGCAACTCAATTTAACTCCACTAGAAAGATGGTTGTGGACATTTCTAGAAGAGTGGAGTATTAGACACTGGGAAACAGAAGTGACTATCAGGGCTAACAAACACATGGAAGCGACAAGAACAGACTGCTATCAGGATGCAGAGTTCAGTGGGGTGGGGGGTGGGGGTTCTAGGGAACTTGACTGTGAGCCCTGCTCTGTAGCTTCCTTCGAGACTCCGATCAGTAGCTGAACTTTTTGACTTTTGTATTTCCCCAATTGTATAAGGGAGACAGAATCTGTTCTTGAAATGCTGCTGTGAAAACCGAAGATGAGAGCAGAGGCAAGGAAGATGTTTAGCACAGAGGGCATAAGTTCAACTCTTGAAAGGCTGAGCAGGTGCAAGAGCCCCTTAAAAAGAGAGGGTAATTTGAGAGACCATAGTAGCATTGACTTCACCTCCTTGGACATCATAAAAGCCTCCTGCACTATTGTGTCTAGATTTGATTGTCAACTTGATTGTATTAATAAGGCCTAGAACATGATTGAGGCACGCCCTTAGGTGGCTCTGTGCAGGTGTCCCCAGAGAGGATGAAGTGGGAGGTGACTCCCTGAAAGCGAGTGGACTGGGGTCCTGGGGTGAACAAAGCAGAAAGAACTGGAGCTAACTGAAAGCTTGAGTCAGCATGCAGACGCTGAGAACTGAACCCAAGTCCTCTGTAAGAGCAGCCGGTGACAGTGCCAGTGGCGGCGCCATTAATGGCTGAGCCATCTCTGTAGCCACAATCATCACATTTATTGAAATGTCCCTAGGATACATGCACATTCACATTGAAGAGTCACCCTTCTTCGAGCCTTGGGGTGGGGGATGGGAAGGAGAAGGCAGTAGGGACAAGCCGTGTTTGGTTCAGGAGTGAAGGGGAGGGTCCCCCACCCCAGAGTTTTGGTTTCTTTGGACTGAGACCAGAGCTCATCATAAACAACGAGGAGAACAAGGAGTGAGAGCTGTCTTCATACTGACTGCTGTAAAGCATCTGAGTCCTGCTGCAACTGCTCTCTCCGATGGAACTTCCCCAGTCTGTGGTTGATTGGGCCCCTGGATCTCACATCATTCCTGGGATGAGCCTGCCAAGTATCGGGCAAGGAAACCTGGCTGCGGCAGCAGTCTTAGGAGAGGCTACATTCTTTCCGGGGTCTACTTAGCTCTGTCTATATCACAAAGGCTTCTAATGAGGAGACAGAGTTTAGGAACTCTCTGCTATCAATTAGTTACCCATTAGGTCAACTTGTACTTCTTGGTGGTTGGTCTAACTGCATGGAATGGCAAGCTGACCCTTTTGCTATTACAAAAACAAATTAGAGGTGGCCTAATAATGCCTACCAAAGTGGATTCTGGTTTTCTTACCTGTTTTCCTGGGGTTTTGTTTACCTGGAAACGTTGGTCCTACATTTTCTTCCTTATTTAGTGCTTATTAAGGAACTTAGGCTGTAAGATGTAGCTCAGTTGTCACCTTCTCAGTGTAACCCAGATCTCTCCTGTCTGTTTTGGTGTAAAAGCTTGGGGGTGGAGCTCAATAATGGAGTGCTTGCCTAGCATGCAGAAAGCCCCCATTTGACTCCTAGCATGCAAACAGAACAGAATCTAGAAGCCGAGGGTCAGACAAGGAAGAAGGGACCTTAGTTCCCAAAGGTAGTCTTCTGGCTGGGCAGATGGCTCCGTTGGTAAGGAGCTTGCCAACCAAGAATGAGGAACAGATTACGATCCTAGAAATTGTGTGGAAAAACCAAACCAAACAAACAAACTGACATGGTAGCACAGGCCTGAGATCTTACACTGAAGGGGGGGTGGGGGTGGGAACAGGAAGAACCCTGGTACTCAATGGTCAACCTGTTTAGTCGGCCTAATCTGCAAGCTGCCAGCCAGTGAGAAGCTGTTTCAAAAAGGCAGACAGCATTTAAAGATGACCTTCGAATGCATGTATACAAAAGCATGGACACACCATCATATATGTGGATCAACACACACACACACACACACACACACACACACACACACACACACGAGCTCTCAGTGAGTACTGTTCTCTTGATGCAACTATAGACAATGTACCTCCTTACAGTCGGTATTTTGCAGTGGCCTCTGTAGGTCAGGGTGACTGTCTTTATTTTACACACACACACACACACACACACACACACACACACACACACACGGTAAAGTTGTTTTGTCTAACATTGCCTAGCTCCTGGGCTTTGTTCTTTCTCCCCCATGAGATTCACTGAGGGGGAAGGTACATGACAGAAGAACAGAAGAACCACCCCTGCGCAAGAAGGGTGCTTCCCGGGTGGGTGTGCCAAGCACAGACATGCTCACGGAAGTCCAGTCTGAGAGGTGCTGAATGTGGTGACTTCTAATGTGGGCCATTCAGACCCTTGTCCCTCTCCATAGGTCAGTGGATCTTTTTGGGTGAGAAACCAAGACGACAGCTTCAAATGTCTGAATATCTGGATGAGCTAAGAAAGAAGGTCCTTTTCAGCTGTTTGTCATGTTCCATGGAGCAAAACTAGAGGGATCTCTCTCTCTCTCTCTCTCTCTCTCTCTCTCTCTCTCTCTCTCTCTCTCTCTCTNCTCTCTCCTCCTCCTCCTCCTCCTCCTCCTCCTCCTGCTCCTGCTCCTCCTCCCACCTTGCTCTCTCCTCCTCTCTCTCCATCCCCACTTCTTTTCTTTAAGTGGGTGTATTTAGCCATTACAACTGGTTAGAAGCCGGAGATAGTTAGGCGTCTTCTGGTTGAAACAGAAATTGCCTGTTAGCTATGGACGGCATCCAAGCCCCTGAAGAGCCTGTGAAGAGATCTCCATATAAATGGTTCCTGCAGGACCTCCCTTTGAATGCCTCCTTGGTCTTGGGGGTCTGACATGGAGCCAATTTGAGGGCGTTCCAGGAATTTCCCAGAGGGCCTCCCTCCAAGAAGCTTCAAAGCAAGCCCAAGGCTCCAGCTTCCCCTCCCTAGGGACTCCTGTTAGTGAAAGGAGTAGAGAAAACCTGCCTTCTAGGTCCCTGACACCTTTGTCCCTGTGATGCTTTGAAAAATGCACAGACCAGTTTGCTCCCTCCTCCATTAGAGTCACCACACAGAACCATCAATGACCCAGGGCTGTATACACAGAGGGTCAAAAGGTTTCATGAAGTCTGCATGGTAACTAATAATACCTTTAAGTAATTGAAATAAAATAATGTCCTAGGTTCTCTTGAATCTTGAATGAATAAGAATTTCTGTTGGGGGGTGTTGCTGAAGAGATGGCTCAGGGGTTAAGAGCAATGGCTGTTCTTTCAGAGGACCCAGGTTCAATTCCCAGCACCCACATGCCAGATCACATCTTTCTGTAATTCCAGTATCTGGGAATCTCATACAGACATGCACGCAGGCGAAATACCAAAGCACATACAATGGAAACAAAAAAGAAAAGGAATTTCTGTTGGGTTTGACCTCTGACTGTCATATGCACACACATATATGTGCACCCATGGACACATGCATGAACATGTACATATCTGCACATACATGCATACACACACACACACACACACACACACACACACACACACACACACGAATTTCTTTAATTTACTGATGCTGTTCCAATTCTCCACAGTGTGGATGTGAACTCTGGGGGTAAGTTGTACTTATTAGAACAATTGCAAAACCCCAGACCAAGCACAGCAAACGAAGAGGAGGAGGAGGAGGAGGAGGAGGAGGAAGCAACGATACCTTGGCAGAGNGGAGGAAGCAACGATACCTTGGCAGAGCAAAGATGTATCGGGGGGCTTCAGCAGAGGCTGACAGATCTTCCCACAGGGATAACTTCAGATAAGCCCCGGGAATAAATTCAGCATAAAATAAATGCAGATAAGGAGGAGGAGGAGGAGGAGGAGGAGGAGGCGGAGGAGGAGGAGGAGGAAGCAACGATACCTTGGCAGAGCAAAGATGTATCGGGGGGCTTCAGCAGAGGCTGACAGATCTTCCCACAGGGATAACTTCAGATAAGCCACTGGATTCCTGTGAACCTGTTTCCTGAATCCCTCTCAGCTTGGCCAGGGCTACAGTTCCATGAAAGACGTGCTATATTTTATTTAATTGATAGATGCCATCAACCTTTGTTTCATATGTTTGTGTGTGTATGTGTGTTTCACATGTTTGTGTGTGTTTCACGTTTGTGTATGTGTGCTTCACATGTTTGTGTGTTTCATGTTTGTATGTGTATGTATGTTTCACATGTTTGTGTGTATGTGTGTTTCACATGTTTGTGTGTGTGTGTGTTTCATATGTTTGTATGTGTGTTTCACATGTTTGTGTGTGTATGTGGGCACAGTCATCTGTGTGTGATGCATGTGCACCGTGTTTGCCTGTGTGTGGAGGCCAAAGGGTAAGCTCAGGTGTCCTTCTTTAGAGGTGGCTCACCCTTTGTGACAGGGTTCTCACTGGAACTTGGATCTGTGTATCTTTGCCTTCCTAGCGCTAAGTTTACAAACATGTGTTACCATGCTTGGCTTTTTCTACACAGACTCATGAGACTCGAACTCAGATCCTCATGCCTGCAAGGAAAGCATTTTACTGACTGAGCCAACTCCTTCACGTGCTACCACCTCGAGCCACTCCACCCCTGACTTTTTTTTTTTTCTAATATTTTTAAATGTACTTATTCTGAATTGAGAGCATGTTTCCAGGGTTCTACAAAGTTTTTCTTAATTTATTTTCACAGTGCTGGGAAGTGAACCCAGGGCCTTTGTTCGTGCTAGGCAAGAACTCCACTGAGCTATATCCTCAAAGCCTTAGGTTAAATTTAAGTCCTAAATGCTGATACACTTGGTGACTGAGGTCAGAAAAGTATGGTAAGTATCCATGTCTGTAGAGCCCTGCTCTTGGGCCTGTAGGACACTTCTCCCAGGGAGAAACCTCAAACTCCTACTTTTTTCTCTCTAGCTAAGAAAGGAAGTCTTCTTTCCTTCCCACAAAGTCACCGCGATGCTGTGTGACAACTCTCCTCTTTCCTTGAACACCTGTTTCCACTTCTATGAGGGGGTCATCAAGGACCTGAAGGTCACAGGGATGCTTTTTCACTCCACCCTTTCAGGATTCTAGTTCAAGAGTGCCGGTGGCAGGCAGCTTTAGAAGGATCAGGCTTGGTTTGAAAATCCAAATCTCCCTTCGGATGGAATTGATTTCTTCTCTCCATGAGTGAGTGAAAAAATGTCCTTTAAACTTGGTTAAAGGCAGGTATCATACTGTGATGCAGTTTTCCTATGTATAAGGAATAGAATGTGTATGTATGTATGTATGTATGAATGCATGAATGTATGTATGAATGTATATATGTATGTATATCCTGAAGGCTCTGGGATAAGCTCACAAGATGTTTGTTGAATTGAAAATCTGTCAGATAATGTGCATGAGCAGTTTGATAACCTGCTCCACCATAGTTAAAATGCCAATCAAAATAAACATGGAAACACAAAAAAAGCTTGGTGGCCTGTCTTTGATAAGCTCAGACCCATGATTTATCTTTCTGAGCGCCTTCTCTTATTCCTTGTGGTTAAGCTCTCTCTATATTAAAATCTCTCTCTTAATAGATGCTTTTTTTTTTTTAAGTGTTCAGGGGGCGGTGCCGAGGATGAGCTCAGTTGGTAGAATGCCTGTCTGGGCTCAAACACAGTGCTGGATTTCATCTCCTGTACCACAGAATTGGGTGTGATGCACAGAGCTGTAATCCTTGTACTCGGAGGCCAAGTCGAGAGGATCACAAGTTCAAAGCCACCTTTAATAAACTTCTTCCATATGGAATTAGGCAAATCCCAGTGCCATGTGGAATCTGTGGGATGTGAGATCCTGTTTTAAACATCAATGGCAATTACAAGGACCAAATGCGGGGACTCGAGAACACCTGACATATAGGACCCACCCTGACTGCAGAGACTGAGACATTTCATATATGCTGATTAAACCAGAAAACACTTGCACTGGGCCAAAGGGAGAAAGTGATGATGATAATGATGATGATATCAGTGATAACTAAGTCTGTTGAGCATCTGTCTATGGGTTTTTAAGCTCTGCAGATACATTATTTCACATAATGGCCAGGAAGCCCTGAGGAGTATGTTTTCATCCCCATTTTATAGATGAAGAAACTAAGGTCAGTGAGGTTAAATAGTTCTCAGGGGTCATGCAGCCAGAAGATTTATGTTTGAAACATACATCTGAGTGACAGACAGTTGGTGAGGTTAGGTCACCTTCAGAAACAGCCTCGCCAGGGAATAACTTCTTCTCTCACTGAGACCCAGAAAGGATTCTCTATAATCTACCTCTGTAGGCAAGGATTCCCAGATGAACTTAGTGGTACATACCCGTCATCCTAGCACTTAGGAGGCTGAGGAAGAAAGAGCTCTGTGAGTTCAAGACCAGTCTGGGATAGCGTCTCCTAGAAGCAAGCAAAGAAAAGCAGAGAGTTTCATCTGAACCCCAGTAGACATCTGCTGCGCTGGTTGACACAAGCTCAGGTCATCTAAGAAGCGAGAAACTCAATGGGAAAAGGTCCCTATGAGACTGTCATATAGGCAAGCCTAGGGGGTGTTTTCTTGATTAATGAGTGATTAATGTGGGAGGGACCAGGCCACTGCGAGTGGCGCCAGGCGTGGGTTGGTAGTCCTGGGTTGTATTAGAAAGGTAGCTGAACCAACCAGAAGCAAGCAATTAACCATGGTCTCCTCTGAGGTTCTTGCCGCCAGTTTCCTATCTTGAGTTCCTGCCCTGACTACCCTCTGTGATGAACTGGAAGCTGGAAGATGAATTAAACCCTTTCCTCCCCAAGTCCCTTTTGGCTGTGGTGTTTATAGCAGTAATCGAAAGCAAACGAGGACACCTGGTAAGGACATTCCCTTCTAAGGCCATTCCACCGGGTCCCCATCTGCTTCACCACTGGGGATGGGATGAATCTAGGCAAGCTGCGTAGGATAATTCTGGCGATGACAAGTGCCTTGAAGGAACCGCAGAAAAGTCACACTTGATAAGCTGTGGTGTGGGCCGGAGTGAGGGTTGAGTCAATGAGGACCCCAGTCTCAGCCCTAAGAACCATGTTTTAAAATATGAGGCACGATAATACATGCGTGTAGAGCCAGAGGTGGGTATGGAGGTTCACTCAGGAGATCCCTGGGGCTTGCCGTCCGGTCTACTGAGCCTACACGCTGCCAATCTCCAAGCCAATGTGAGACCCTGTCTCTTAAAAAAAAGGGGTATGGCACCTGAGGAAATACAGCCAAAGTTTTGACTTTCAGCTCACACAACATACATCAGCATGAACACATGCACACGTGTACACATGCACACACACAGAGCAAAAGAGAGTGAGCGAGAGCCATGTCAGGCATACGGACAAGAGCATCCTAGTTTGAGATGGCGAGTTTTCAATGAATAGAGAAATCCCGGTGGGTGGCGTATGGAGACGGAGGAGAGCAGGAGAGCAAACCACCCCAGAACTCGAGCCCTCCCCTGAACACCATGACAATGGCTGCAGAAATGAAAACGACATAGATGTTGGGTTTCTGAAACACAACATCTTTCTGAATCAGGCAGCATTTGAGAGGAGGAAAAAAAAAAAAAGGTAGAAGAAATGAAGTTGTATCTGAGAGTGGGGCTTTTCCCACGGTGGGGGGCGGCGGCTGCTCCTCCTCCATCACAATACACTTGTTATCATGACAACACACTAATACAATTATTAAAATCATTATTACCATTGTTTACCAATTTACACGAGCGGGTTTTTACCAACTGCAAGGCTCTCATTGCTGTATAAAGAAGGAGCCTCCATTAATGAGCAGGGCGTTGGGCGCTGTCAGCTGGTGCTTTGATGTGTTAATTGCAAATCATTCTAATCTTATTATTAAAGAACAACTTCTGGCAGGTGGTGAGCCTGACTGTAAATACCGTATGTACTGGAAACTGATCGGCCTCCGTGGGTTTGGAGCAATCTTGCAATCTCCACTTTTACAGTCATTTATGAAGCAGCTACTGTGTTCTGTGCACCTCGGCAGGCTTAGGAGATGGAAACGATACTGAATATGTGGTTTCAGCTGCCAAATCTCAGTGTCCAGCTGGGAATATGAAAAGAGTAGGGACCAGGATTTGAAGTGTGACATGGCTACGTGTTCTGTGGGACTTTGAATGGATTACTGTGTGCCATTCAGCGGCAGTTTGGTTATCAAATAGATAATAATAGAGGCAGGATAACAAGAGTTTACATACTCAGACTCCGGAAACGGATAGGGTTCTGCAGCTCTCAGCTGTGTGATCCCAGACATGGGATTTAACTCCTCTGTACCTCAGTTCCCTATGTGAAAAGGAGGAGATCTACAATTCCTGTTTTAATGAAATTGCAATGACAATTAGATGAGTTAATGGTGTACAAAGCTAAGAACAGGGTCTGATTAAAAAACAAAAACAAAACTAAGGGTTTGGGGACTGTAGAGACTTAGTCAGTAAACAAAGTATGAGAACCTAAGAGTCGATCCCCAGCAGGTACAAAACCAGCTGTGGGGCAAATGGGATGCTTGCTGCCCAGCCTGACATCCTGAGACCAATCCCCCGAATGGCAGAACATACCTTCTAGAAGTTGTCCTCTGATCATCTGATCATGATGTATATATATCCACCCCTTCTGTACATGCAGCATAAATAAATACAAAGACAGACAGACAGACAGACAGACAGACAGACAGACAGACAGACAGATAACTAAATAAATGTAATGATAACATGAGGAAAAAGCCAGAAGTGTCATGGGCATTTAATCCCTAAGCCAAAGAGATAAGGCAGAAAGATCCCTGAAGCACCTTGGTCAGCCAGTCTCATTGTGAAAGACCCTTCTTCAAAATAGAAAGTAATTGAATAATTGCATGTTAACCCCTACGTATGCATACACACTGAAAAAGCTAAAGGTTTGATAAATAAATAGGTAGTACCTACTTTACAGTGTTGTCAACAAGGCTTAATGCAATAGTGCAGAAGATCACCTGCTACAGAACTGCACACGCAACATTCAACTACCACTGTATACCCAGTCTCACTGGCCTTGCCCTTCAAACTCTGCCACCAGGAACAGGAACTCATGTATCTGTATTCTAAAGAACAAACCTCTGTGCTTTCTGTGGGGAAAATACATCTGTAACCCCAGCATTCAGAATGAATAGGGACGTACAGTGAGTAGGGAAGATCTCTGACTGGAAGCCAGCCTGAGCTACATAACATGACCCTGCTAAAGAAACCAAACCAAACCACAAAACCAAAAGAAAGCAGAGTAATGAAAGCCTCTTCTCTCCTGACCTAAGCCAAGGTGAGAAACAGGTACCCACAGGCTGTCAGCTTTCAACAGGTCCCGGCCAGAGGAGGCCTCTTTGGGGAGCTTTTATTAAGCTGTGGGGTTGTCCTCTCAACTCCATCTGGCTGAAAGTTGGACAAATCTTTGTTGACACCTTTGATGTCTGTAGTCCAGAGGGCATATCATTCAGCAAGGCTGCAGAAATCCTGTCTCCATGGAAATGACACTAGACTGTGGACACACAGGAGAAGACAGACAACAGTCAACAGTAATGGTGTGGATCAAGGAAGTCGGGTCCAGAGAAGAGCTGGGACCCTGTGTGAGCAGCCCCCAGGCAGAGGGACTGGTTTGAATAAGCAAAGGCCAGGAAGCAGTAGATCCAGCAGTAAGGGAAGAGCAATGACTCACACTGAAGAGCGACTTAGGGTCTTTGGGGGGGGGGGGGATGCTGGGAGTTTCTTTGAGGGTTGGGTGAAGGTTTTGGCTCAGGGAGGAGATCAGCTCTGGATTATAGCCCGTGGGACCTGTGCAGGGAGGTATGAGCCCATGGAGAAGCTCTAAGGGACTGAAGATGCACACAAGCATGGTATGGATGGAAAGGTGTAGTGGTGGAGAAGTCTGAGAGCCAGCAGGCTCTGGAGGAAGAGACCCAGGCCTTGACAGCTGAAACCTAGAGGCTCCATAAAGAGACAGGCCACCATGACTTCTAGAAGCTTAGCCTAGAGTAGACAGGTCATTTCTAGACAGGCAAGAATGGGGGAAGAGTGGCTAGGAAGGTCTAGCATAAGAGCAAGATGAGAGAGAGAAGAGAGACAAGAGGTCAATGAGACATTGAGGAGGAGAACAGCCACCTAGGAGGGGACGCCTGGAGCTCGGGGAAGGTGACTAACACCTGGTGTAGGTGGCATCACTGTTCAGGACACCACAAAAACTGTGGTGCTAGTGGAGCCTCTCTACCCACTAAGGTCACTTTGGTCACCCTTGGACCTGTAGTTTAGCTTATGTCCCATTGTCCTAGGTCCCTTTCCCATGGATCTGCCTTGTTCTTCTTCTCTGTTTGTTGTGCGTGTCCTGAGCTACTTTCCACGACTAAGCAAGGGAGGGGGGTTATTTCCTTGTATCTCTTGAGATTCTAGTGCTCCATAGAGTCTTCTTGCATTGTTAAATCCCAGGAGCATTTGTGAGCAGATGTGGTCACCCTTGACATAGTCATGCGAGCCTCACGGACAACATCACAGGCAAAGCTGTGCAGAATATCACCCAGGAAGAAGCAGAGTCAAGAGCAATTCCATTTTCCTTCTCCTTTTCTCCAGAAGGAGGGCTGAACTGGCTGCCTGAGCAGAGCCATCTCTGTCATCTCAAAGCTAAGCTTTGAATTTCTTTTCCAACAATTTCTTTTCCAACAACTTACAGAATGCCACACAGTAGAAAGCTGTCATCTGGGAGCCTCGCTGGCTAGCTTTGTGATCTTGGGCAAGTCACTTAACCTTTGGGAGTCACAGTCCCTTCATCTGTAAAATGAGGAAGTTTGTGGGATGTTGGCAATACACTCTTTGGTTCTAATGATGGGTTTTCTTATAGCAGAGTCTTTCCTGTGCTCCTATTAAAGAGGAGAGGCAGAGAGAGATGGGGAGGAAGTGTCTGCCTGCATCACAGTGCTGCTTCCAAGAGCTCTTCCTCTATGGGAAATTCTTCCTTCCAAGGGAAATTCTTCATCTTACCCATGGGGAACCTTCATTGTGTTCTGACATGGGGACTGACAGAGAGGTGATTGTTGAAAATCCTACTAAGGCCAAGCTCAAGCTGTCAATGAATGGGAGATGACTAATCAAAAGAAGGAAGGGAGGAAGGAATTAAAAAGAAATATAACTCACTTCCTGTTCTCATTGTTTAGTAGAGCATAACATTACAGCTACCCAGTATGTGCTAACAAATAAATGTACAATACGTATGTTGCATGTTTAGTTCTTTCTTTCTCTCTCTTTTTAAATATTTATTTTATGTATGTTTGTACACTGTTGCTCTCTGCAGACACACCAGAAGAGGGCATCAGATCCCAATACAGATGGTTGTGAGCCACCATNTNGTTGCTGGGAATTGAACGCAGGACCTCTGGAAGAGCAGCCAGTGCTCTTAACTGCTGAGCCATCTCTCCAGCCCATAGTTCTCTTTTTAAATGCCAGATGTGTCCTTTATTAATGTCAGAAAGACCTTGAATCACAAACAACTTGTAAAGTAAACAATGAGGTTTAAAAATTATGAACACAAGCTGGGCGTGGTGGCACACACCTTTAATCCCAGCACTTGGGAGGCAGAGGCAGGCAGATTTCTGAGTTCAAGGCCAGCTTGGTCTACAGAGTGAGTTCCAGGACAGCCAAGGCTACACAGAGAAAGCCTGTCTCGAAAAACAAACAAACAAAAAATTATAAACACATAAATTGTTTCATATTTTACATCTTAGTCCTTTGGTTTTTTTATTGTTGTTTTGTTTTTCATGCTCAAAGTATATCATTTTAAATTGCAGGCAATCCTTTATAATGGCACCTCTGCCCTTTACCTCTGGAGTCCTTCCTTCTTGGTTAATCATACTTTATGATTACAGAAATAGAAAAAGGGAGCCAGGTTTGACCGGATGCCTGGAATCCCAGCACTTAACAATCCTTCAGAGACAAGAGGATCGGAAGTTTAGGGCCAGCTTCAGCTGCATAGTGAATTCAAGGTCAGCCTAGCTGCTAAATAAAGAGAGGAATGTAATTCGGTTAGTAGAGCTCTTGTCTAACATACATGAGGGCTTGGGCTCAATCTCTAGCACCACATAAAAAAGGGCATGATGGTACAAGGATGCAATCCTCGCACCCAGAAAAGCAGAGGCAAAAGTCTCAGAAGTCTGAGGTCCATTTCGGTCTATGTGATGAATTTGAAGCCAGTCCAGGTTTCAGGAAACCCTGTCAAAATAAGCAAAAACAAAACAAAACAAGAACAAACCCATAAAAATCTCCAAAAGAGATGGGATTATGGTCTATACTTTCTTTTCTTTTTTTCTTTCATTTTCTTTCTTTTTCCTCTCTTTTTCTTTCTTTTATTTTCTTTCTTTTCCTCTCTTTTTCTTTCTTTCTTTCCTTCCATCTTTCTTCCTTTTTTAAAAAAGAATTATTTGTTTTATGTATATGAGTACACTGTCTCTCTTCAGACACATCAGAAGAGGCATTGGATCCTATTACAGATGGTTGTGAGCCACCACATGGTTACTGGGAATTGAACTCAGGACCTCTGAAAGAGCAGTAAGTGCTTTTAACCACTGAGCCATCTTTCCAGCCCTTTTTTCTTCCCTTTTTTGTTTGTATTTTGTTGTGTTTTTTTTTTTTCAGACAGGGTTTCTTTGTGTCTTAGTCAGGGTTTCTATTCCTGCACAAACATCATGACCAAGAAGCAGTTGGGGAGGAAAGGGTTTATTTGGCTTACACTTCCATACTGCTGTTCATCACTGAAGAAGTCAGGACTGGAACTCAAGCAGCTCAGGAAGCAGGAGCTGATGCAGAGGCCATGGAGGGACGTTTCTTACTGGCTTGCTTCCNCNGGCTTGCTCAGCCTGCTCTCTTATAGAACCCAAGACCACCAGCCCAGAGATGGCACCACCCACAAGGGGCCCTCCCCCCTTGATCACTAACTGAGAAAATGCCTTACAGCTGGATCTCAGAGAGGCATTTCCCCAACTGAAGCTCCTTTCTCTGTGATAACTCCAGCCTGTGTCAAATTGACACAAAGCTAGCCAACACACTTTGTGTAACCCTGGCTGTCTTGGAACATGATTTGTAGACCAGGCTGCCCTCAGACTCACATAGATTCACCTGCTTCTGCCTCCTGAGTGCTGGGATTAAAGGTGTGCCAGGTCACCACCATTTGTACTGGGTTACCATTTGTACTTTCAAAGATGAGATGGAGGATGTTCTAGGCCACAAAGCCAACATAGGTCATTGAAGCTGGGGTTTGAACTTCATCATCCAGCACCAGATCTTAAGTGTTAACGTCAAGTTTATTTGAAGAGGTAGAGTAGCACAGAAGACATAACTATGTAGGTACTATGATTAGAAGGCTTGTCCCCTGCCAGGTCACTAGTTTTTAATGCTCCTGTGATGGTGTTGGAAGATGGGCTCTTTCAGAGATGTGTAGTCATGAGAGTATCATCTCATGAGCAGGAGGACTCATGCCAACAGAATTGGTTTGTGACCATGCATGTGGGTGTGTCTCCTCTTCCTCTGGTTTCCTATTGACTGATGATTTTCTTTGTTGTGGAGAAACAAGATCATTTCAAATGCTGATAACTGAGGCTGGATTTTTCCCAGAGCCATCAGCCAGTCCATTTCTACTTCATAAAAGTTACCCAGTCACAAGTATTCTGTTATGGTAGTATACAGTGGTCTAAGACAGTAGGCTAGGGTAGAATATGGCATTTGATGGATTCATCGAATTCCTCCTGAGTTTTCACTATATGTGAAGGTCCGGGTCTGACAAATCCTATCTCAGGAACATAGACAGTTGTGACCATTAAAATGGGTACAAATGGAATTCAGTGTAGACGAGGAAGGCTGGGGAGACGTCTGGAGTGGGCATGGATATGGCCTTTGAAACTTCATGAAATCTTTGGTTGGGAGATGCTTTCCAGGCTGATGATAGTGCAGGGAAGAAAACCACAGAGGCAGGAAGCAAGCTAGCGGGTAAGGTGATGGGGACCCATATTCAAGATCAAACTACAGATTTCCAAGGGAAATAGATCTCAGATTAAACATGACACAAATGACTCTCGAATGGGTGAACAAGTGCTCATGTGATATCTACTACATAGTCTCCAACATTATAGCGTGTTTTTTTATTACGTGATGGCCCATTTTCCATGGAGTTTAGAGGTGTGTATATGTGTGTGCATTTATGTGTGTGCATGTGTGTGTTACAGCAAGTCCAAGAATAGAGGCCATATGACTGGTATCTGTTCTTACACTGGTCACCATAGCTCTTGCTTTATTTTTTAATGATTTATTTATCTTTAATTTATGTGTATGTTTGTAAGCCATCAAGAGTTTGTTTACTCTGTACATGTGAGATTCAGTGATGGCCCCCAGAAGCAGTTGGAACAGAAATTGCAGGTGGTTGTGTGCTGCCATGTGAGTGCTGGGAATGGAACCTGGGTTTTATGCAAGCGTAGTAAATACTCATAAATGCTGAGCAGTCTCGCAATTCCCACCCACTGATTCTTACTTTATTTTTTAAGTTTAAATAAAAATTTCTTCCAAGCTGGGCAGTGGTGGTACATAGCTTTAATTCTAGCACTTGGATGCAGAGGCAGGCAAATCTCTGAGTTCTAGGTCACCCTGGTCTATAGAGCAAGTTCTAAAACAGCTGGGCTACATAGAATAACCCTGTCTTAGAAAAAAAAATCTTCCAAGATGTTCATTATTTCTGATTGGAGCATTCCATTATGTGTCTCTGAATGTACTGCAAAGAAATGACAGATATGTAGACAAAGCTTTGTATAAGAGATGCCTATCATAAAAATATTTGCATCAAAATAATTATTAGAAAAGCTGGTTACTGTAGCACATGCCTACAATCCTGGTGCTCAGAAGACTGAAACAGGAGGATTGCTATAATTCTAAGGCCAACTTGGTCCACAAAGGGAACACAGGCCAGCTTCATACATAAGAAATCCTGTCTTAAAAAAACAACAACCCTGTCTGGAAACAAAAACAAAAACAAAAACAAAAAAACAAAAAACAAAAAACAAATGAAGACAGCTCAGCCAGTAAAAACATTATGTTGCATGTACGCGTGCGCGCGCGCGCGCGCGCGCGCACACACACACACACACACACACACAGACAATAAATTATTCAAACAAAATCAAACCTGGTGCTTAATCATATTATTGCCACTTTATGCTCCTATAGACATGACTAGTGAAACCTGATGTAGATATTAAATAGTGTGCTTACAGTTTATGTGCAATCATATGAGAATATTCTTAGGATATTCTATCAAAATGTGCCAGGGTTTACGGAATAGGTGAAATTCTTGGTCAAGCATACATCTGAGAAGAGATTAGTATCTAGAATATATAAAGAACTTAAAGACATCTCCAAAACAAACAAACAAACAAACAAACATAAAACTAAACCCAAATCTTCCAATTAACAGATGGGTAAATTAACTGAACAGTCATATTACAAAATAAGAAATCCAAATTGTCAATAAACACAATAAAACAACAACAACAAAACAGTCAACATCTTTAACCATTCAGAATGGCTGCCATCAAGAAGACAAACTGGAGCCTAGCTGTCAGTGTGGTGGACCATTCCTGCAACAACAGCACCTGGGAAGCTGAGGCGAGGGGATCACAAGTCTGAGACTATCCTGGGCTACATAGTAAGTTCCAGGCTAGCTGACTAGCCTGGGTTACATAGGAAGCTCTTTTTCAAAACAAAAATAAGTAAATACATACATACATAAACACATAAATAAATGTATAAATAGACTGATGACAAAAAAATGCTGATAAGAGGGGCAAATTAGCAATCTATATTTACTGCTTGGGGAAGAGTACAAACAGATGTAGCTATTATTATCAGTGTGAAGATTCTTCCAAAACCTAAAAATAGAACTATGTGTGACCCAGCTAGACCCCAAACCCATTCTAAGTCAGCATACCACAGAGTCATCTACATGTTCATGTTTATTATTGAGCATGAGCCAAGACCCCAAACTGTTGCATGTAGCTTTTGCTATCCCACCTCAGCTCAGGGAACAACCCCCTGCTACCAGACCCTGCCTAGAGAGTATTGGATCCATGGATGAAAAACACACAGAGTTGTTCAATTTCAGCTTGCCTTATTGGCTCCACTTCTGGGCTCCCACAATTTCCCTTGGCTAACGTGCCCTTCCCAGCACTCCCACATCAGCACCAGAAATCTTCCCTCAATTTCAGTTGCTCAGCTACCTTCAGTCCCAGCTCAGCACCCCAACCTCCCGCCCACAGGAGCGGTTTGTGGCCACTCCACTCAGGATCTCACCATGGCTGGTTGGCTTTTCTTCCCCCGAGCATGGTAAACTATCCTTTCTTCTCTCTCCTGCATCTGCCAGCTAACTTGCCTGTAGGGATCTGGAAGTCCTTCCTATTCCTTCTGCCCAGCAATTGGCCTATGGCATCATTACTAGTATATCAAGAACCAATTGGGGAACAGGACCTTAGAATCAGAACCACCCCTACACAGAAGCAGCCTAGATAGCAATCAATAGAGAACTATATAAAGACAATTTGGTAACTATATATATACACGATAAAATTGTATTTAGTTAAGCCAGGCATGGTGGCACAAGCCTTTAATCCCAGCACTCAGGAGGCAGAGGCAGGTGGATTTCTGAGTTCGAGGCCAACCTGGTCTACAAAGTGAGTTCCAGGACAGCCAGGGCTATACAGAGAAACCCTGTCTCGAAAAACAAAAACAAAAACAAAAACAAAAAATTGTATTAGTTGCAAAGAAGAATGGTGCTCTGCATATTACAGAAGAATAGATAGAACTTGTAGTCTATTAAGAGAACGAAACCACATTCAGAAAGGTAAATATTGTGTGGTTTCTCTTTGCTGAAACTGTATTAACATAAAGTCAGAGCGGACACTAACTGGGAGAAGAAAGAGGACCAGCAGGAAGGGATAGGAAGTATATGGAGGGCAATGAGAAAT
Organism: Mus pahari; assembly: GCF_900095145.1. Lineage (NCBI taxonomy): Eukaryota > Metazoa > Chordata > Mammalia > Rodentia > Muridae > Mus > Mus pahari. The sequence continues at coordinate 11,488,426 of NC_034596.1, read as the reverse complement.
GACTATTACCAATGATAGAATGATATACAGAGACCATAAAATAAGAGATAGTCATGAAAGTCTTACAATGCATTATTTTGTATACTCACTGAAAGACATAAGTAGAATCAAAAAATAATTAAGTACTAGGAAAAAAAATGTGACATGCACAGTAAGAAATGACAATCTGAAATGACTGCAGCTGTGTAAGAACAAATTCACAGAGGTTGGTCACACACAGAAAACACATTAGCCAGGGCTTATTTCTAGGTTGACTATTTTCCTTATTTCCCCCCCTATCTTTGAAAATGAGTATGTTTGATTTTTATAATAGACAAAACAAAAGCCATATAAAGTTCAGAGCTAGCTGTTATTCTTGCCACCGAAGACAGAGCAGGAAAATACCCACACATTGTGGTGTGTGTGTGTGTGTGAGAGAGAGAGAGAGAGAGAGAGACAGAGACAGAGACAGAGACAGAGACAGAGACAGAGACAGAGACAGAGAGCTGGAGAGAAAGGTGAATTGGTGGATTCCAAGAGGAGTAAGTCAGATGGTGACGAAAGGACTTCCCTTAGCTCAGTGGCTCCTGCCTGTCATCTAAGGCTATCTGGAAAGGTAGCTAAGGAAAAACATTGGGGAAACATCAATTTCTAGCAGTTTAGGGGCTTTGGTGCACTAGGCGGTCACCGGTGGCTTTGATCTGGTTAACCTCTCCAGGGTCAGGCTGCTCTGACTGAACTGTGTTCTCACCCCAGAGCTGCCACTGCTGGGTCAGTGCTCCTATTGTTTTATAGCCTACATTAACTCCCAGGCCAGAGACCAGGCCGGACTGCTCTCTGCAGCACTGTGTCCTTCCAGCCTAAGCTGGCCAGCTTTTCTCTCCTTCCCCTGGCTCCCTTTGTGCCTACTCAGAGGGAAAACATTTGCCTGTTTCCTCACAACCATGGCTCTCTCCTCTTCCAGTTCATAAGCATTTTGTCCCTGTGATGGGAAAGGGGGCATTTGGGACTTTGATCTTTCCTACCTAGAGTCTAGCTTCCAAACTGTCATTGTGGTTAGCCAGACACCTAGAAGTGTGTCATGGGGATGGTAGAGGCCATAGCCTGGAAGTACTTGGTTACCCAAGTTTTGGTAGCCTAGTATGATTGGTTTGATGGGAGGTATTTAAATCCCTCTTTTGATTAAAAGCTTTGAATGAGCCTTCCTGCCTCTCCCACATTCAAAGTGTAAAAGCCTTTATGGAAGGAATGAAGGACTTAAAAAATGTCACCCTCTCCTGGAGTTACTCAGGTCCCTGGTTTGTCTCTGTCTTCCCCATTACCTCTGGACCCTTCCCTCCCAAACACCTTGCCCTCTACAGCAGCAGTACTCAACCTGTGGGTCATGATTACTTGGTGTGTGTGTGTGTGTGTGTGTGTGTATGTATGTGTGTAATGACCTTTTCACAGCTCACCTAAGACCATCAAAAATACAGATATTTACAATTTGTAACAGTAGCAAAAGTAGTTATGATGTAGCAACTAAAATAATTCTTTACTGGGGGGTCTCCACAACATGAGGAACTATATTAAAGTGTCGAAGCTCTAGTGAGGTCGAGCTCTAGCGAGGCTCTACAGGAACATCCAGACTCTGTTCTCCCCCACATGCTGACCCCAGTACCTCGTTTGCGTAGTAACCCTTCCTTCCTACAGCACAGGTTTGTTTTTCTTCCCTCCGACAAGGCCTCTGCGATTGCCTGTACGGTAGCCCCTTCCCCTCATAGCTGAAGTGAATGAAGGCACATGCCATATCTTCACTGTCAGCTAAGTACCACGGTCCCAACAAGGACAAAAACGAGCCAATTGTAGGATGACTTCTAGTATTTTCCAAAGGTATTTTAAGAGCTGCCGAGATGGCTCAACAGTTAAGAACAGTGGTTGCTGTTCTAGAGGACCTGGGTTCAATTCCCAGCACCTGTATGGTGACTCTGTCTGTAACTCCAGGTCCAGGGGACCTGATGCATCTTCTGACCAATAAGCACCAGATGTGGATGTGATACACAGGCATACATGCAGGCAGAATGCCCACATATAAAATAACTCAGAAAAGGAGTCGGGGAGAAATGTTACAGCATAGGCAGGAATTCATGAGTCAAGACCTAGGGAAGAATGAAGAGACAGAGATACTAGAAAGATCATTGTAAGGTGGAGTTGTTTGTTGTTGCTTCTGTTTTGTTTGATTGATTTTTTTTTTTTTTTTTTTTTGAGACAGCTCTATGTAATCTTAGCTGTCCTGGGACTCAATCCGTAGACCAGGCTGGCCTTGAACTCAGAACTCAGAACTCAGAGATTTGCCTGCCTTTACCTCTCAAGTGCTGGGATTAAATGTGTATACCACTATCACCCAGCTTGGTGAGTTTTTAAAACCAATGAAAGACTCAATTTATTTGTCCTTTTATTTCAGTTTAGTTTTTGAGACAGGATGTCTTCTTATGAGACGGGGACTCCCAAATAGGATACAAAGCAAGTTCCTGGGCAGCCTGGGACACCACAACCGTGTGTGCCACAAGACACAATTTTTATGGTGTTGGAGATTCAGCCCAGAGCTTCACTCGTGCTAGAGAAGTCCTCTACCAACAAAGCTACATGCCCGGCCCTGTTCCTAAAGTGTACAGATAAGAATGGAGCAGTTCCCTGGGGATTGCTCCATCATTGCTAATGCTAAGAACATAACACATGGAAAAAATCACAGTCCACCAGGAGGTTAATGGCAGGTAGATTCTAGGCGTGTTCCACCTAGAGGAAGAAAGCTGCCCCCTGAAGCCAAGGCTGAACTTATTGAGATGAATGTAAATGATCACAAGAAATTAGACAACGGTGAGTAGTTTGAAAGCTCAAATCCACTTCCTCCAATAGAAATCCCAATTAGTGGCTCTGGGGAATTCCACCGAAGCGTTAAACAGCAGCCAAATGCAGCCTCTTTGTCTGCTCTAGATTACGGTATCGACATTTGTCTCTGGATCTTTTCAGAAAATTTGGGTTTGCCTATAGGCAGCCTGCCAGATCTGTTGCTGCCCTGTGCCAATGCTCTAGGAATCTACCTGGAGTTCCCTCTGCAGTGGGTGGAGCCACTCTCCCTGTCCTTCTCTTAGTTTCCCACTTTGGTCCCCATTTACTATGATCCAAAAAGGGTCATAAATGGGGTCATTATCTTTTTTTCCCCCATCGCTGTGCTTATCTACTTATGCTTGTCATTTGCAATCTACAAATAATGAGTTGTCAGCCAATGAGTTGTTTTCATATATTCATTCCACAAAGGCTTTGCTAAACATTTTTAGGAGATAAAAAGTGGATACTGGGTGGTCTCTGTCAGGAGGGAAATTATTTTAGTGTGGTCAATGATGAGGTTGTTGCCTGAGAAGTTTTGTGGTGAGGAAATCAAAACACTTCTCTAGGGTGTCCTTGGAAGGGTCTGGGACCGTGCATGCGAATGGTCAAAGAAGACTCGGGATCTGATGGACAGCATTACCCTTGAAGGCCTCTGGAAGGTTAAAGAAAGGTTAAAAGTTAAAGAAGGTTAAAGGCTAAAGGTTAAAGAAGGTTAACTGGTGAAGGAAAGATGGGGAGAGAATTGTTTGTTTGTTTGTTTGTTTGTTTTTCAAGACAGGGTTTCTCTGTATAGCCCTGGCTGTCTTGAAACTCACTTTGTAGATCAGGCTGACCTCGAACTCAGAAATCTGCCTGCCTCTTCCTCCCGAGTGCTGGGATTAATGGCATGTGCCACCACGCCTGGCAGAGAGAAATGTTAAAGTCATAAAGATGATGGACTATCAAAAGACCTTGGCATTAAGGAAGGGGTGGGGTTATAGATGAAGGAGGCTTCAACCCTTGCATGAGTATTGCATTTTTGGCACAAGGATTGTCCAATCTATTGGCATGGTCTCTGAGCTGTACTCATCCACTGTGTTCTGGGCATGTGTACACTATGCTGACCATCCTCTCTTGATGGGTTATCCCAGGATGTCATTTGCAAATGGCCCAGGAAAACATCAAATGTCACCATCCTACCAAATGCTTTGCATTATCTGCAAGTACATTTTGAGAACATTCACGGCCTCCAAATTGTCCTTGTGTTCTCTTGGGTGGCATCCCCTCCCAATCCCCCGCCCCGGATGTGTGGATAGATACTTCTGAATGTGCTGTCTGGGATCTGTGTAGAAAGATAATTATTTGCCTTTCTCGTAAGGGAAAGCTAATTATTAGAAAGGATCCCAGCATAATTACACAGTTAGGCGCAGTGTCTTTGTACATATTGCTTCCTGGCAAAGATGTCCTGGTTAGCTTGGAGCCATTGTTGGAGGAGGGGACTGCCATTTCTGATTGTCCCTTGCATTCTCACCCTTTTCCCTGCCCCTGATTGATGGATGACCCCTTGGGGGTAGGTAGATGGAGCCAAATTGTAATCATTAGGAAAGGAAGAAGGTCTTACAGGTTACCCCTGGGAGACCACACTCTCCCTGTCCTAATTCTCAGAATGTGACTCAGTCTACCTACTATGCTGTGGCTTCTCTTTGGCCTGTGGAAATTTGTATAGAACTTGGGTCTCTGACTGAACAGCTGACCCCTTTCCTCATGATGAGGTAAGAAATGAAGAATCTGGTTTTGGGGGGGGGGGCTGGGCTAACCCAGGGAGCATATTTCCACATTTATTCTGTTAAGGATGGAGGAGTGAGAGGATGGTAGGGTCAAAGTGATGGTCTCCAAGTGGGGCAGTGCTCCCAGCTGCGTGGGGGTGGAATGAGGGTGGGATTGGAGGGGCTTCATGGTCTGGAGAGTCAGTCCTTGTGGAGGCACAAACCATGACTAATTCTAACAGCTAGGCAAAGAAATGCAGATAACTACCTCCTAGCTTTGTGTCTTGGTGGCTTTCTCTATAAGAAGAAATGGCCAAGAGAAGCAGATGAAGGCTAAATGCAGCCATGTTTTGAAAAGTGAGTCAAATGTGAACAGGAGGGAGAGGGGCTATTGGGTTGAACTGGCAGTGACTATTGACCACAATTACGCTGTACCTTTGGTTCTTTCTTCCCTGGGGGGAGCAGACACTAAACCAGTGATTTAGAACATGTCTTCCTGTTTTGATACTGTGTTCAATCTTTAAAGTATATATATGCTTTATATACCTTTCAAAAAGTATATATATATATAAATATATATAAGTATATATATATATAAAATAGTGTATGAATGCAGGTTTGAACATGTACATGTGTATGCCTGTGTTCATGGATGTCAAAAGTCGATATTGGGTGTCTTTCTCCGTGTGTGTGTGTGTGTGTGTGTGTTTGTGTGTGTGTGTGTTTGTGTGTGTGTGTATGTGTGTGTGTGTGTGTGTGTGTGTGTGTTTATGCTGAAGTCAGATGATAACCTGGGGGAGTTAGTTCTATCATGAGGGTCCCTTGGGACTAAATTCAGGTTGTCAAAAAGTGCCTTTATGCCCACATTTTTTGAGACAAGATCTCTCATTGATTCTATAGTTAATGGATCAGCGGAACTAGCTGACCAGTCAACTCAGGGATCCTCCTGTTTATCTGTGATGACTTTTTAATTGGGTGCTGCCGATGCAAATCCAGGTTCCCGCACTCAAGGAAACTGCTTTAGTGCTGGAATCATCTTCATAGTACTTTATGTATTTATTTTATGAGACAAGGTCTCATAACCCAAGTTGTTAACATCTTTGCTGTGTAGCTAAGTATGACCTTCAACTTCTGATATTCCTGCATGTTCTTCTGAAATTCTTGGATTTGGGGCATGCACTATATCTCAGTTAGTTTGAGTGGTGCTGGGGATAGAACCCAGGGATTTGTGTACATCACCAAAGTATTCTACCAACTAGCTCTGAAGTATACTTACTGCTGTTTTCTCAAATCAATAATCTTAAACCATTTATTCCCTTTGACCTAGTGTTTCTACTTCAGAAAAATTTTCTGAAGGAAATAGATGCATAAACAAGGATGTTACAGTATTTTTTATATATTATGGAAAAATTGGAAACAAGATAAAGATCCAAGAATGGGGAATTCACATTGTTATATCCTCATAATAGATGTAAAAACACTAGTATAAAAATACAATTAGTATAATATAAATACAAAAGTACAATTAGTATAAAAATACTAATTGAAAGGATGTTTATGGAATCTACTAAAAACACAGGGAAATGGTTATGTTATATTAAGGAGAAATGACAGGATATAAAATTGGACATTTAATTACAATTGTGAAGACAATGTCACAAAGCAAGAGAAACACAGCTATACACAGAAAAACACTAAAGATGTTAAGTGTCTTTGAACTGTTGGGAATTTGAAAATAATCCTGATAAAACATTAAACTTAAGTGTTAGCCAGACTCTTCCTGCTACAAAATAACCAAAGAAAAGAACTGAAGATAGAAAAGACATTTTTTGGCTTACAGTTTCAGAGGACTTACTTAGCCCATTATTGTAAGGAGAACATCTTAGATCATTGCAGTCAGAGAGGAGAAGAGAAGGGACTGGGAATATGACTCATCTTACCCAGCACGCATTCTTTCCAGGTAGACCCTAGCATCTACTTTCCCCCAACCCTTGATAATGTTATCATATTATGAAAGGATATATCTATTGATTAGGTCAGATCCTGCTGAATCCACTCATATCACATCAATGCCCCGAATTCCTTCTGTTTGGAGCTAGAGAGACAGTTCAGTGCATAATATTCTTGCAGATAGGTGTTCAGATCTACCTTAGGTGGCTCATAACTAACTACTTGGAACTATTTCAACTTCCCAGAGGCTCTTACTACACTAGGGGTTCATAGCAATTTTTAGGATTTTCCAGAAACTACAAGACCTTGGTCTTATAAGAAAAAACTTACACAGACATACACAGACACACATACACACACAGACACACACACACACACACACACACATACACAGACACACACACACAGACACACAGACACACACAGAGAGAGACACACACACAGACACACACACAGACACACACACACAGACACACAGACACACACACACAATTAGCCTCAAACTCACAGAGATCAGCCTGCCTCTGCCTCCCGAATGCTGAGGTTAAAGATGTATACCATTACATCTAGACTGCCCAAGATTTTCCAAAATGATAAAGTGGTTTAAAGTTTTGGGGACATGAGAACCATGTGTAGTTTTCATGGCCAAATCTACACTTCATGCTCAGGCTTAAATCCTGTTTTTCTTATTCCTTTTAGAACTTGGGGTTTTATCTATTGAAATGTGAAGATGAAGTTGGTTTTGTCTCCTCTCTCTCTCTCTCTCTCTCTCTCTCTCTCTCTCTCTCTCTCTCTC
>NC_034596.1:11472390-11480418 GCF_900095145.1 Mus pahari | reverse complement strand
ACTCCAGAAGAGGGAGTCAGATCTCCTTACAGATGGTTGTGAGCCACCATGTGGTTGCTGGGATTTGAACTCAGGACCTTCAGAAGAGCAGTCGGATGCTCTTACCCACTGAGCCATCTCACCAGCCCCACTTGGAGACTTCCTAGCTCTAAGCAAAAGTTTTCCATAGTTATTACGTGGGTTTTTCACAGGGTAGACCAGAAGGCTCAGAGAAACCCTGGGAGCCTTAGTAGGACTAGATAATCAGGAACTGGAGGGATGTGAAAGAAACTGCCTTGGCTAGAAACAACAGCCCCATTCTACCATAAGGATCCCAGCGCTACAGAATCTTCCAAGTTCTTTGGCTTCATGGTCCCTTTACATAGATGGACTGACTTGGGGGGTTACATTTGCAGCCGCTGCTGTACTGTTACTAGGTCAGCTTCACAGGGATAATTAAGGATCAGATGCTGGCTCTGTTGTAAGAACTGGAGCCGTGTAATGGTAAAACCAGGCCGTACGAGAATAGTGGAGATGCCAGAGAGCAGCCCTAGATCCTCTGGAATTTGTGTTTTATTGGGTTGTTATTTTGCTTCTGGGGCTGGAACCCGAGGTCTAATGCATAGAAAGCCTGAGATCTATCACTGAGCTACATTTCCCAGGCTCTTGTTTCTTTTGAAGTATGATTTTTTTTTAAGCCTAAAGTTATGATTATGGTTGAAGTAGAGAATCAAGGGGACCTACCTTGATAGGATTGGGTAGGAATGGGATCGGTTTGGTGAGACAATATTAGTTTGACGTGTAGTGTGTATGGGATGGAAATGGTCGAGGCTGTACTCTCTGTCCAGGAAAGAGGCAGTGGCTGACATGGCCTCCAGAGCCACTTCCACCGGGGAAGGGAGTCAGTGGTCACTCTTAAGGACAGGTATGGCAGTCTTCTGTCCACCTATGATACTAAATCACTCAGTGGTCATGGCGTTAAAATTGAATGAGGAATCAGACTGAGTTACTGAAAAGCCCAAGAACCAGGTGACTACCCACCTATCCGCCTTTGATTCTGCCCAGTGAAGGCTCTTGATGTCCCTGTCTACCCCTGGCACTGTAACTAGGGCAAATCTCCTTAAATGTCTGAGCCATAATTTTATAGATGGAAAATCTGCAGCTTCTTGATGCAGATTGACTACACGGAGTTGGGGAGGCTGGATGGATGGCTCAATGGGTGAGACCCTGGGGAGTTCCAGCTCTAGTGTGGGTGGGAGAAGGCCCCCAGGTCTCTTGTTTCTTGACCTCTAGACCCAGATTCTTTTCCTGAGCCACCCGAGATCTGATCACACCCCAGGCAGGGCCCGCCAGCATTTCCTGCCTCGTGTACAATTGTGAGGATTTATTGTAGCTGGGATTTTGTTTCAAGCGTTTAATATGATTAGCGAACATCAAATATCAAAAGCTTATCTAGTAAACACCTCCCACCGATGCCATGGATGTTATGGTCAGCTTCGGATTGAAGTCGAGTCAAATTTCAAAACAGATGCAATTTCAAGAGGCCAGAGCGAGGCCGCCCACATCTGCCGCTGTGATCTTTCGTGTGCAATAAATGGCATTGTTGGGGAGCTGGGCTGTAAGACTCAGCCTGGTCAGCAGGGCCTGTCACAATGCAGGAGCTTTCCGGGGATTTTTAAAAATGCAGTCTGGCACACTGAGGCCAGTGGGCAGTCTGCCGGGACAGGATCAGACTCAATGTTTAAGGCTGGGATGTTCAGAACAGAACAGCATCTTCAAGCCAAACGCAAGCAAGATTCTGAGTAGCCAGGCTTTTAGGAATGATACTGGCAGAGAAGGCAGATGAGGAAGAGTTGTAAAGAGAATATTGTTGTCTCCGGAATCTCGCCATGTTATCTACAGAACACACAGTTTAGAATATGATTTACTTGCTTCAGAATAGTAGTGAAGGATGAGTCCACTCTATGCTTGGGAGAGTATTTCCTTCTTGTCTGTGGCTAAGCACAGGTGATCTTGCATGTGTCAGGATGAGGGATTAGGCTCTGTCTAGTGCCTGTGAGGACTCCAGGAACAGAGCATGAGTCTTTGTAGGTATGCATGCATGAGGGAGCAGGGGATTGTATGTCTGTATTGCTGTGTGTATATTGCAGGGACTTATGTCTGTACATGTGTGCATGTGTGTACAGGCAGGGACCTCTGCGGGTAAGAGCATGTGTGTGGGACCAGGGACTTGTGTGTTTCTGTGGGTGTGCATGTGTAGGAACAGGGCATGTGGGTCTCTGCAGGTGTGTATGTATGTATGTGAGAGCAGAGGTATGTGTATCTGCATGGATGTACATGTATGTGGAAGCAGGGTCCTGTGCCTTCGTGTTTGTGTGAACGTGTGTGGGAACAGGGGCCATGGTACAGGTACATGAGCATGTTTCTGTGAATAGGAACCTGTGTGTTTGTGCGGGTGTGCATGTGTGTTTGGGCAGAAACATGTGTCTATATATAGGTGTGCCTGAGTTTGGGGGCAGGGAATATGTGTGTGGGAGCAGGGCCCACTGGAAGAACCCATAACAACCATTCACTCACCTCTCTTCCAGCCACAATCTTCTTTCTCCTAGTCACTCAGCACAGGGGACATTGTATCTGGGGGCTAATGTTTCTCTAGGCGCCACAGTCCTGTGGATTTGAGTGACCCGTTCCAGCTGTTTCTGGCTGTAGTTTTGAAGCTGGTGGTCGCCCGGCGGGTGGCAGGGTGGGTTACACCGTGGAAAATGTGTTCCTAATGGGACAACAGCTGCCACCGGCCAGAGCTTCAGGAGTCTGTGTAAGGAGAGAAATTGTTCTCTGCTGTAGGCACTGGCAGATTTCACCCATAAACTAAGATTTGCTGCTTCCAACAGGGGTAGAATTTGTTTGCTTAGATTCCTAGAAACTGATGAGAGGGTGAGCCAGCCAGCGGTGAGAAAGTCACCGAGCACTCCTTCATGAGTACCCACCCACTCGGTATTCCAGCTCTGCCGGCTCTGGCCAGGGCCTGCCACACCCACAGCCTGCAACGCCGCCCCCTCCCCGACCCCCACCCCCAAGCCCCAGAAGACTAAAAGGCAGCGGGACTCAGGAAGGAGCCGGTTCTACGTCCCGAAAATCTGGGAAGGGAACATGAGCCCAGCTAGTTCACCGGAATTCTCAAACTGTGGCTGGTGGAAATGGGGAGGGGATCGGAGTTGGGGAGGGGGAGAGGGAGGAAGAAAAGGGAGTGTAAGATGGGGGAGGTGGGCCTTCCCAAACAGCTGTTTCCTCCGGAAGTCAGTGAGAGACAATCCAGGCTACAGACTTCACCTTGCGGATGAGGATTTATTTTCTTTTCATTTATCGCTCATTGAAGTCACAAAAGCATCACATTTGAAACTTTCTGCAAGGCTTCTTGGGAAACAGGAAGTCTCCCCTCAGCCTTTCCCTATCTCTTTCTCCTCGGGGGTGACAGCTCTGAACTTTTTGTTGACTCCTGTCATTTTCCTCAGCCTCTCTTAGCAGCATATTGTATCTTGATGTGACAGTTTAAGGAACAACCTGTTAACTTTTCGGTATGGATATGCTGTTTTATTTCTGTTTCTGTGATAAAATACCTTGACAGAAAAGCAACCCAACTTAAGGGAGGAAGGATTTATTTGAGCTCAGAAATCCAGGTTACAGTACATCCTAGCAGGGAAGTCAGCAGGCAGAAACTTAAAACAGATGCTCATACACATTCACAGTCAGGGGCAGAGATGGGAACATGTGCACACTAGCTTGTTCACTTGTGCTAAACTCTATTGATCTAGATGGATCTACTCTCTTACGGTTCAGAACTGCTGCCTTAGGGAATAGTGCAATTCATAGTGGGCTGGGTCTCCCCCCCCCCCACTGAATTAAGACAATCTCCCATAGACATGCCCAAAGATCAACCCATGTATAGATTACTTCTCACCAAGACCCTTCCCAGGTATGGTGCTTTGAAAAGGAGTGCCCCCCCCCCCATAGGCTCATATGTGTGAATACTTAATCCCCAGTTGATGGAGCTGTTTGGGAAGGATTGGGGTGTGTGGCATGGGTTGGAGGAGGTGTATCACTGGAGATGCCCTTTGCAGTTTTAAAAGACCCTTGTCATTCCAGGTGTGCTTTCTGTTTCTTGCCTGTGGATCAGCATGTGAACTCTTAGCTGTTCTTTTTTTTTTTTTTTTTTTCGAGACAGGGTTTCTCTGTATAGCCCTGGCTGTCCTGGAACTCACTTTGTAGACCAGGCTGGCCTCGAACTCAGAAATCCACCTGCCTCTGCCTCCAAGTGCTGGGATTAAAGACGTGTGCCACCATGCCCTGCTCTTAGCTGTTTTTATAGCCATGTCTTTGCTCTACCATCATAGACTAACCCTCTGAAACCATGAGCACAATTAAATACTTTCTCTTATTAGTTGGCTTGGTCACAGTGTTTTGTTACCCCAACAGAAATTCTAATTGAGACACCACATGATTCTAGATTATTTCAAGTTGACAATTCAACGGTAATCATCATAATGGGAAGGTGGTGAAAATTCTCTTATAACTATCCCCCTTTCCATTTTCACCTGTGCCAAGTTTGGCTGTTCATTCATTCATTCATTCATTTGGCAGTGCTAGGATTGACCCCAAGAATTTATGCATACTAGAGAAGAACTCCATTATTCCCAGAACCTATTCCCTGATTCAGGGTCTTACTAAGAAATCAGAGTTGAGCCTGCTGCCTCAGTCTCCTGAGGTCTGGGGTGGTGTGGTGTACTGACATACCACCCATACTGGGCTGTTTTTGTTGTTTCTGGTCCTCAGGGATGGTGCTAGGGTTATGTTGGTATTACATGCTTTCCTGGCTCCTGTGCAACATTTCAGAGATAGCATGCTGAAGTCACCTGCTGCAGCCGAATGGTCTGGAGGTGTTTAGGTGCTTGGGGATGAAGTGGGGATAGAGTATCTTAGTCTCTCTCGGTTCTTGGTAATTCATTGTTTCAAATCCGGACTCTGGATCTGGGAACATGATTGTTTGTTTGTTTATTGGCAAAATGCTTATTATAAGGCATTTTGATAAACAATGCATTTCTCCTAAGAACGACCCCTACCACTGATGATGTGGAAGAGGGGAAATATACTAGAAATAGAACATAGAGCCCAGAATCTTCAAGTCAGGGCAAGATAAAATTGTTTCTTGGTTACTTGTAGAAAACATGAAATTCAAGGCTAAAATTATCCATGTAAAAGATGCTTGGCACAAGCATACCTACAAATCAGTCAGATGTATTCCACAGCACAGGACACCTCCAGAAAAGCCATCCTTTCTACTCCTTGCAGTACTGTGGGAGGGAAAGCTAGCTGGCATTAGAAACACACTTTCTACAGAGCTCAGGAGACCCGGGAGAAGTGTGCAGGGGGCACATAAATAATGGAGGAGCTATGACAAATGCTTTTGAATGAGCCATCTGTCCCTGCTGCAACACAGAGCCATGAAAACATGACCCTAACTGCATGGTCTTAGCATGGAAGAACGTCTGTTTACACTTGCAACAAATACCAAGAAGAACATTGTGCTTCACACGGGAATGATGCTCAAAACATGCCTGTCTTTACACATGAAACGACTCACGTTGTAAATGTGCACACCAAGAGTACAATAATCACAGTGGCATACTCCCTGTCATACAGCTGATAAATGGTAAGACTCAGAGACAAACATGGGTGCCCTCTCTCCCTCCCTTCTTTGAGAAGCCAGAAAGGGGATCAGTTTAGATTAGTAATCTTGGAAGGTGTCTAAAGAGAGTGGAAGTTCAACTTGATTGTGGAGGATGAGTGAATATTAACCCAGAAGGGTAAATCTGATGTTCTTTATAGGGCAACTGGCAGGAGATACTGGGCCAACAAGGAGAGAGGAGTCTAGATTCAAGGATACAAGGAAGGAGGCCCTTGTTCTTGTGAAGGAAATCTAGGTTTGAGGAAACGGGACAGGGCCTGAAGAGAAATCTCAGTGGTTAAGAGCACATAGTGGTCTTGTAGCACACCTGAGTTTGATGGTGCCTATGATTCACGCTTGCAACAGCCTACAACTCTAGCTCCAGGGGACCTGACACTCTTGTCTGGCCTCCGAGGGCACCTGCATTGACATGATGAGGAAGGCCCCTGCTGATGAGGAAAGAATAGTGTAGCTCTAGGCTTATACCCATCTTCCTGATTTAGCTAGAGAAGATGGAATAGAGGAGAAAGAGGGTGAGTTTAGGTTTGAATTTGTAGTATCAGACAAGCGTATGAACTAAGTAAAAGTTATACAGTCGTCCTTTAAAGTTCAGGGTCATAAACCACAGAAGAGAGAACTGGGGAGGAGTCGGTGGGGCAGATGGATGGGAGCTCTAAAGGAATAGACTGAAGTAGGTGTTTGTGCCATGGAAGGAGAAGGTTAAGGTAGAGACCCTGAGGAACATCTAAGGTACAAAATGGCTCATGAAGGGCTTTATACAGAAGATCCAGAGATGTGGGAGGGATTCCTGTCAGAGAGAAGAAATCTATTTTAGGAAGGAGGTGGTAGTCAACATGGTTGTTCTAACAGGGAAGTGTCAAGAGGGAAAGACTGATTAAACCTGCTGAGTTTCACAGTGTAGTCTGACCTTGGCAAAGGGTTGTATGAAGAGAATTGTGGGTGGGAACCCCCAGAACCGAGTCCAGGGGTGAGCTTCTGGGCACCATTCTCCCACCCAGACAGGAGCTCTCTCTGGCCTCGGTATAGCTATCAGATACAAGTCCTAGCATCCCAACTTAGTAAGGAGCTTCTCTGGTGGATTCCAGCTGTGAGATCGATTCCAGACCAGATTGGAGCAAGCCAGTTTCACTGGCGAGGAACTAGGACTCATGTTTGCTTTCTAGGGATGGTGCCATGCTGAATGTTTGTTCTTCTTTGGAACATTTCGAGGCATCCAGTGGGATATACTGGTCACTATTTCTAAATAGAGATCATCCCGAATGGGAAAGCAAGGTCAAGGATGTCTCCCTGACCTTGTCTGCCGGTGTGACAAGGACATAAGAGAAACTATCTAATGGAAGAATTGATTATTTTGGTTGATGGTTTTAGAGGATCTAGTCTACAGTCCTTGGCTCTGTTGCTTCTAGACCCATGGCAGAGCATCATGTTGGTGTCAGCATGAAGTAAGGTATACTTTCTTCACAGTGTACAGAGAAGGGATGTGAGCACTCAGGACAAGACGTAGTCCTCCAGGACACATGCTAACAACCTACTTGCTTCAGTAGGCCGCACATCCTGAACTTTCCTAGGCCATATAGTGAAACATGCTCCAAATATGAAAAGAAGAAAATAAAATAAAGAAAGAGAAAGGATGGTGTGGGGAAGGGACAGATAAAAACCATAAGAGGGATGGGACTCTCCTGTGTGGCAGCGAAAGAATATACATAATAAGTCACTGAATAGAGTACTGACCCCAGGTCAGGACTATCTTTGGCCTTGAGCTTGCTGATCTCAAGGCAAGAAGGCAACAGGCTGGATCCTATCACAGTCTGTACTAAAGAGAATGGACTGGGTATGGTGTGCATTCCTCGTATTCCAGCACTCAAGAGGCAAAGGCAGGTGGAGCCTTGTGAAGTTGAGGCCTGTCTTCATAGGGAGCTCCAGGTCAGTCAAGGCTACAGTGTGAGACCCTATCTCAGAAAAACAAAAACAAAAGACAAAACATTGTAAAACACAGTCTGCAGTGACTTTAGAGATTATGCAACTGTGCACCCAGATGGAAGACTTTGTCACTTCTCTTGTCAGCTGTTCCATCTCACATGTGAGAAATGGGGGAGGCAAATGAATTTGCAAAGCCCTAAGTTGACTGGTTAGCAAACCAGCAAACTGGGACTAAATTTAAGATCCTTGCTGCCTGCTTCATCTAGCAATCTGTCTACAATAATAGATAATTATTTGAACGACATAGTCCTCTTCTTTCCTTTCCTTTCCTTTCCTTTCCTCTCCTCTCCTCTCCTCCCCTCCCCTCCCCTCCCCTCCCCTCCCCT
>NC_034596.1:11461343-11472075 GCF_900095145.1 Mus pahari | reverse complement strand
CCCTCCCCTCCCCTCTCTTTCTTTCTTTCTTTCTTTCTTTCTTTCTTTCTTTCTTTCTTTCTTTCTTTCTTTCTCTTTCTTTCTGAGACACAGTTTTTCTGTGTGGACCCAATTGTCCACGAATTCACTTTATAGACCCAGGCTGGCCTCAAATTCAGAGATCCACCGGCCTCTGCCCCTGAAATGCTAGGATCAAAGGTGTGTGCCACATGCCTGGACCTTCTTTCATTTATGAATGTATTTATTTAAATGTATATACTTATTACATAAATCCTAAGTTTACTTATTTTATAATACATAAAATTTAAAAATACACATATTTATATATTTATTACATTTGTGTGGTATAAGGGATTGAATTTAGGTCCTCATGCATGCTAGGCAAGAACTCTCCCACTGATCTTTATCTACTGCTCTCTTTCTGCCTTTATTTTAAGACATGGGCACACTAACCTGCCCAGACTGGCCAGGACTCATGCTATAGCCCACACAGGCCTGGAACTTTCTCTCCATTCAGGGAGCAGTTGGAGGTTCAGGCCTGTGCTAGCAGACCAAACTTTTGCTTTTTTTTTTTTTTTCCAGGTTCTCACTATGCAGCTCCCTGGCCCCCACCCCCCATCCTCACCCTATACACCATACCCCCTAAGCTGCTGGGATTCCTGGCTCATCACTCCACACCTGACTGGCAGTGGTTCTCTGTTAAAAATTTTGACCATACTCATAATTTAGAGATGGACATTAGGGTAGTCAGCTTCCCTTCACTATAACAAAATGCTTGGGAGAGTTAATTTATCAAGAGAAATGGTTAATTTTGGCTCACAGCTTTGGAATTCAGAAGGGACGGGTCTGTAGTTAATTAGCACACTGTGGCAGAAGAACCTGGCTGGGTATGCTTGCTTCCATCACAAGCCTCAGAGTAAAGAAATGTGCTGGGAAAAAAATCAGCATCCTGTAATCTCATTTGGATATATTACTTGAATGGCCTAAGGCTCTCTCCCATATCCCTACCCTTTTAGGTTCCATCATTTCCTAATAGTGTTACTGTGGGACCACTAGCTTGTTTGTATTTTATTTATTTGTATGTGTGTGTCTTAGTTAGCATTTCTATTGTTGTGAAGGGACACCATGACCGTGACAACTCTTAATAAGGAAAACATTTCATCAAGGCTGGCTCACAGCTTCAGAGGTTTAGTGCAGCATTGGCATGGCAGTATACAGGCAGACATGGGGCTGGAGAAGGAGCTGAGAGTTTTACATCTGGTCAGGAGGCTGTAGGAAGAGAGGGTGAGTGACACTGGGCCTGCCTTGAGCAAAGTCCACCCCCAGTGACATACTTCTAGAAATACTAATCCACCAGGGCCACACCTCCTAATGATGCCACTTCCTATGAGCCTATGGGGGCCATTTTCATTCAAACAACCATAATGTGGGGGTTTGTGTAATGATTGCTCTTAGTTCATGAATATACATATACATCGCATACATAAGTACTTTTTTTTTTTAAATTTGAAAGTTTGGCTGTATTTTGCTTCCCAAGTAAAATCTTTTACAGTCATGTGCACTAAGCATTAACCTTGCCTTTTGAAAGAATGCAATTTCCAAAAAACTATGTGACTCCGAGAGCTCGTCTAGACTCTCTACACAGATCTCTAGATTCTGACTTCTTTAGAGTCTTCCTAGTGTGGGCCCTCTCTGCCCCTAAGCATGTGAAGACCTCAGGCCTCATTTCCTTCAGGTTACTTCAGGCAACACAAACCTCTCTGGAGGGGCCAAAGCCCTTGAGTGTCTCGACAGCTGAGGAGCAAAGAATCATTGAGATAGCAGTCTTTGGGATATTTAGAACAGCCAACATAGACTCAGGGCTTACAAGACCACCAATTAGGAAAACAAAGAAGGGCTCCAAAAAAGGTGACCTCAGGCTCAAGCAAAGACCTCCAAATGCCTTCTGAGTCATCCAAGAAGGATTGCGTTACTGCCCGGGTGGTTGGAATGCTAAGCCTGGTTTATGATATCTGGAAGCCTCAGAGACGACTCACTGAAGGAGACTTATTTTGTTATTTATTTATGCTTACACTTTGCTGACTTCATGAGCAAGTCACAGATAGCATACCATATATGTGTGGCTATATAAATAGGATGTCATTGGGATTTTTCTTCTTGTGAAAGTAAAATGTTCACTGTTTGAATATCATTATCAACAAAACATTGTCTACTCTGTCCCTTACATTTATTGTCCGAAGGTAACTAATTGTAACACTTTAAGGTACTTACAGTATAGTTATTTCCAGTTTTCTGTTATACTGTGGAAAAACCTTATTATTATTATTAATTATTATTATTATTTTAATTTGAGGCAGGGTGTCACTATGTAGCCTAGTACGGTGGTTTGGATGAGAAATGCCCCCAGTAGGCTCAGGTATTTGAATGAAGTGGTAACTTTTAGGATGTGAAGCCTTGTTGCAGGAAGTACATCATTAAGGTTGGGATATGAGCGTTTGTAGCCTTGCCCTCTTCCGTTCTCTGCTTCTTCCTTGCAGTTGAGGTGATTTCCAAGATTCCTGCTCCTGCAACACGCTGCTATGCTTTTCCATCAAAAGGATCCCATCCCTCTGGAACTGACAATCAAAGTAAGTGCCTCCATCTCTCTCCGAGTTCCTTTTGGTCATGGTCTTTTATCACAGCAACAGAAGAGTAGCTAATATGCTCAGGTCGTCCAAGATGTCACATTCCTCCTGCCTGTACCTGGAATGGTGATGTACATATGTGATCCCACTTTCATGCTTATACTCTGTGTGTGTGTGTGTGTGTGTGTGTTGGTACTGGAGTTGAATATAGGGGCTCACATATGCTAGGTGAAGTGTTCTTTGATTGAACTGTACCTCCAGGTCTCCTTGGCCTCTTTTAATTGTCTTTTATATTTTTTTTTATTTAGATGGAGAGTCTTACTAAGTTGCAAGGTTTAACAGAGAAGTCATTCTGTAACACAGGCAGGATTGAATTTGTGATTCTCCTGCCTCAAGTCATTGGAATTATAGACCCATGTCATGAGACTGGCATTTTATTTACCTATACATATTTGAAATTATTTTACTTATATTGTAATTTTAAAATCTGTTAATTTATCTGTATTGGCTACTGGTATACTTTGAATTGACTGACACGTGTTATTGATTGTTGGTGGCGCTTATCCAGAAAGCACTTTTACAAAAATTATACTCAGGAAGGGAATAACTAAACTTTAAGTTACTTTGTACAGTTGTGGCTCTAAATCTCTTATAACTAAGCAGTTCAGTGGATAAAAGTGCTTGCTGCCGAGGATTATAACCCAAGTTGGATCCCTAGATCCTGTGGAGTTGAGCAACATGAGGGGAAACCAGAACCAACTCGCCACAGCTGTATTCTGACCTACACATGACTGCTGTGATATACACACCCTCTTTTCTGTATCAAAACAAATCAGCAGACAAACTAACAAGCAAATGTTTACACTGAAGCCTGTAATTTCTTCTCTTTCCACCCTCCCAAAAGAATCATTCTGCAGTTTGAAGTTAAATTAGTAGTATTTTCATTTTTGTCTTGAAAATACTGCTCAGGAAAGCATTTTATACTGGAAACATTTTGAGGGGTGGTGGCTGTGGCACACACCTTTGATCACAGCACTTGGGAGACAGAAGCAGGAAGATCTCTAAGTTCAAGGCCATCCTGGTCTACAAAGTGAGTTCCACTGCTTGTGGACGTTGTACATCGTGTGCGCACTAGGCTCCGCACCACGATGTACAACGTCCACAAGCAGGATAAAGACAAAGTGGAGCACAGCCATAAGCAGCCCAGAGTAGACATATAAGTAGGAAGAACACCTCTCCACAGATCATCACTGTGACTCTTCAGTATCACTCCTTCAGACCTTATCTCCAACGCCCAAGTACTAAGATATAAGCCTTTAGGGGATGATTAGGTCACTGGGGACATACATGGTCAGTGTCCATCTAAAAGAAGCCTTAGGTGCTGGCGTGGTGGCGCACGCCTTTAATCCCAGCACTCAGGAGGCAGAGGCAGGCGGATTTCTGAGTTCGAGGCCAGCCTGGTCTACAAAGTGAGTTCCAGGATAGCCAGGGCTATACAGAGAGACCCTGTCTTGAAAAAACAAAAAGAAAAAAAGAAAAAAAAAAAAAACAAGAAGCCTTAGGAATTGTTGAACCCCTTCCCTGGTGTGAGTACTATACAAGGATCAGGGTCTCAATAGATGCTTTACCAAGATCAAGATACTTTGATCTTGGACTTCATGGCCCCTACAAAGGTGGGAAATAGGTTTCTGTGGTTTATACATTGCCCTCCCTAAGGTATTTTTTTATGGCAGCCCTAACATATCCCAGTGACTTCCACGTTTATTTACTTTATACTTCTCTATCTTTGTTGTGATGGTTTACTAAGAAACGGTACACAGGACGATCTCTCTTTGTTTAAGTCCAGCCTTGTCCACATACAGAATTGCGCCTACCCAGGCGGATATTGCAAGGCCTTGTCTCCAAACCAGCCAACAAACAGCAAGACAAACACCTACGGAATCTTGAAGGCTCTGTTCCTTTGTTGGCTGCTACTCTGAGGTCATTCTGAGCCTGGGTCCTTCAGGGATTTTCATTTTCTTCTCAGAAGACTGGTATAATATGCCATCTCTTCAGAGCCCTGAAATCTTGATGTGAGCTAACCTGTTATGTGTCATGTCCTTGTCTTCTAAATATTACTAAATTTTAGCATGGGTATGATATGCGAGAGTAGGTGTACAATGTGCTGTGTCATAGCTGTATGGACATCAAAGGACCACTTGGCGACGATGATTCTCTTCTACCTTTAAGCACATGCTGGGGATTGAATGAGAGTCATCGCTTTGCTCAGCAAGTGCTTTACCCACTGTGCCATCTTACTGCCTCCTCCCTTTTTTGGGTGACAGGGTTTCATGAAGCTCAGGCTAGCATCAGACTTGCTCTGTAGCTATAAATCTGACCCTGAACGTCTGATCTTCCAGCCCCTACTCCCACGAGTATGCACATGGATTTCAGGTGTGTACCACCACACCCAGTTCTCTTTCTAAATCTTTTATGCAAAATAGCTACTGATTTGTTAATTTCCCTCTCCTCTGACTTTCTCTTTCTATAATTACCAGTAATCAGATAACTGAGTAGACTAGATTGATCTCAGCATTTTATCTTTTCTCTGCTAAGTCCCATCGCTTTGAAATTTAAAATACCTGTAATCTGGAAGTTCCAGTAACATTATTTTCTGGTCTTTCTGCTGCATTTTTGTATTTTAGCGGCTTTGTTTATTCAGAGTCGGTAATTTGCAGAAGAAGGCAGAGGAAATGTCTTTGGTGACCTGAAGCTGTGATGTTTAGCTTTGAAATGTCTCTGAGCCTTAATTACTGATGTCAGCTTCTCCACCCTCTAGTTCCACCCTGAGCCTGACAGCTGAGGAGGCTGCTTTCCAGAGAGAAGCAGGACTTTCTGGAAAGTGACTTAGTTAAAGGCATTTCTTCCTAGCTCCAAGTCACCTTCTTCCCATTGCAGCACCGTGCCTTTCCTGTGCTTAGCATCCTAAACATTGATTGGAATTCCAGTAAAGGACAAGTAGGCACCTCAGAGTGACATTTATCATTTCTAACTGCTTGCTGCTTTGTCCTTACAAAGTAGGCACCCAAAATAAATGCAAGTGACCATCACTCAAAAGCAAGACTTCCTAAACACCATCCGTGCAAAACACAATTAACTTTCTCTCCAACAGGAGTAATTTAATATTGATATACTTTAGTCATAGCCTAAAACGAGTGACCATGGCACAGACACATGGATTCAGAATGATTCAGATCACTCATTCCCGTGTGGAAACTGTTACACAGACTTTTTATAGTCCCATAACAAAAGAAAGTAATAAATGAATATACTTGTCCAATACGTCGGTGGAAACATGAGTTAGGTAGGTGAGTGATGGCTAAGGCGGACAGGCTCTGTGTAAAAGTAACTTTTCAGTTGTAATTGTGGTCTGGGAGACTTACTGCTGAATAAACTCACCCTTTCTAGCTCTTTCTGAACTCTGGCTTGCTGGTTCAATTCAGTTATTTGGGCTCAAACTCCTCTCCAAGCTGACTGACTTTAAAAGGCTTCTCTTGGCTTCTGAGTGAATGGTTCTGCTTGGGAAAACTGCCTCTGTACTCCACGGACTGAACTGCACTCAACTGCGCTGCACCAAACTGTACTGTGCTCAACCATCAACTGAACTCTGCTGCATTGCTTGATCCCAACTGAATTGCCCTCTCTCAATTAGACATCGCTTTCAAACATGGGTGCTTCCTTTGACAAACTAACCTTAACTCTACATTGTTGGGATTAAAAGTGTGTACTAAGGGGGTGTTTGTATTTCAGTTAGATCACACTGTAATCTAGGCCACATCTGCTTTATAGCTGTATCACATAGATCTAGAAGGTCTTTGGATGTGATTTCTTGCCAGAACCGCCAAGTTACTGGATTAAATTTTCTCTACAACTCTGCTATGACTTTTTTTTTTTGGCACTATCTAGTGACATCCACAGGTTTAGGGCTATAGAGAGCCAGTGGTCTACTATTTCACCTAATAATCAAAAGGTGATGTTGGATCAGATACAGAGGGAGGATGTGAATGTGTATTAAAGATACCAGCTGGGCAGTGGTAGTGCACGCCTTTAAACTCAGCACTTGGGAGGCAGAGGCAGGCAGATCTCTGAGTTCGAGGTCAGCCTGGTCTATAGAGTGAGTTCCAGGACAACCAGGGCTACACAGAGAAACCCTGTCTTAGAAAACAAAACAAAACAAAACAAAAAAGATACTAAAGAGAGCCCAAGATAAATTTGCCTTTTTAAAATTTATTTATCTATTTATTTATATAATTTATAAGTACATACAGTGGTGTAGCTGTCTGTCTTCAGACACACCAGAAGAGGGTATTTGATCCCATTACAGATGGTCATGAGCCAGCATGTGGCTGCTGGGAATTGAACTCAGGATCTCTGGAAGAGCACTCAGTGCTCTTAACATTATAGGCCCTAATTTTTCTCTGGGCTATGCTGGACCTTGATATCTTGTGGAAGAAGGTTCAAGAAGGGAAAAAAAAAAGATAGTTCAGGGACTTCTTTCATCTCCTTGATGGGCCTCATCTAGATTTGTTTTATTTAGTGTTCTCTCTCTCTCTCTCTCTCTCTCTCTCTCTCTCCTCCCCTCCCCTCCCCTCCCCTAACCTCTGAGGCAAGAATTCTCTATGTAGCCCTGGCTGTCCTTGAACTCTAGACCAGGCCAGCCTCCAACTCCGTGATATACTTGCCTCTGCTTCCTGAGTGCTGGGACTAAAGACTTGTGTCACCACCTCTTGGATTGTAGGATTTCTTTTTGAGTTAAAATAAAAAGTTTTAACATGTCTGTTGTTAAACAAGAAGTCCTTCATCACAATTTAATACAATATTTATTAACAAGTTATGTGTATGCAGGGAAAATAATTTTCCTCTGCATATAAAACTACACACGCTTTTATTAATGAATAAATGATCTGTGACTGGGGAGACGGTTCAGTGGGTGATGTGTGCTTGGCCTGCAAGCCTGAGAACCTCATTGTAGAGTCCAAGCATCTATGTAAAAGCTGGGCACAGTAGCACACAGCTGTAACCCAGTGGTGACAGCCGGTGAAGACAGCCGACTCCAGGGGCTCACTGGTCAGCCAATGTCACTGAAAAGGAGAGAGCTCCATTAGACTCTTGTTATAACTACACAAACTAATAATAATAATAATGATGATGATGATGATGATGATGATGATAGAAATAAAGTGGGAGAGATAAAGCAAGACATTTTTTGTCAACTTTTAACCTTACACCTGTACACACACACACACACACACACACACACACACAAGGATTCAAGGATTTCTGGTTAATTGTGTGTTAAATTCTGTTATACTCTTTCCTCACAGAGTATCCTGCATTTTCTGTGGATGTCAGTTTGTGGCTCTCCTGATAGGAACTGGGCACTCAGACTATTGTCTACTTCTGTAACTATCAATTCACTGGAGAGAAGGAAGAAGATTGCTTCCACTACCCCACCCCCACCCTGCCCCAGGCCACAGGCTTTGGCTTCCAGACAATGCACATTGGGCACTGAGTTTAAATAAAGCCGTCACCAGCCCAAGGACAGTCTCCAGAGAGGTAACTGTCCCCGTCCTAGGCAATTGTTGCTAGAGAGCAATTTGCCCTTGAATCCTCTGCCATTCCTAAACTGACAATTTCATTTCCCTCCAACCCCGCCTCCTGCCTCTAAGATCTGCTGAAACAGCGAGTTTGGTCTGAGAAGGCGGCAGATAATAGGTAGACTCCATCCATCCATCAGCCACTATGGTCACAGACACCAGAGTTTCCTTTTGTCTCCCGGTACCCCTGAGGATGCAGGCTGGGGACCTGGGGTGTTTGCCCAGTCTTTGTGTGCATATGCTTTGAAAACCATCCCTCTGTTTACCTCCCTGCCTTCAACCCTGACTGTTTCCTACCTTGCAAGGGCTCAGGCCGCGAAGTCAGCCCACATTAAGACCCAACATCCAAATGTCACAATTCGAATGAGCAGGATTCAAAAAGTCCAGGGACATTGGCTGCTCTGTTGGGTCCTGTTTAGTCTGAGGGTAATGAAGAGCTCACAGATGACCTGATTTCATTAAAGTAGGTCAGACTCAGCTGAAAAGAGGCTGACTCTCACCCAGTTACACAGCCAGCCCCTCCCGCCTCCCTCCTCCACCACCCACCCCCACCTCAGAGCCTGAATGCTTTCTGGGAATTAATGCTGAGTTTTGTCAATACAGTAGCTAAATCTCCGTGGAATAATTGGACCTTCCCCTTCGACTTCTGTTTGTGCCATGTGAGGCCAGGCCTGGGAGAGAAGGGATGGGCTTTCTCGAGGGATGTCTGATGTAGTTGTAGCCCTTTGCTCCCGGAGCTAAACATTGTACATTATTTTATCTTAGCTAAGAGCCACACTGGTGGAAGCCAGAGAATAGACTTAGAGGGGAGTTACCATGTGGAAACATTTTCTACATGCCTAGCCTGGCCAGCAGCGCATAGCCCTCTGCATTCTCCTAAAGCTTCCGGTGGCCTTGCCAGAGGGAGGGCGGAGTTGGGGGTGGGTATTCCAGGCAGCTGGAGTAGGCGGGGCTATTTATCTTCCTCTTGTCCCTTTCTAGGGACTAATACTCTTGCTAGGCATTTCCAGGCAGGCAGAGAATAGATCATCTGTATACACAGAAGAAAGTGTTTCAAACCCACAGACAGCCCTGTCTAAAGGTTGGCTGGATTGTCTGAGACCGCTCACATGTTATACCTGCGGCCTAAGTACCTGCAGTCTTTTCATGCCTTGTAAGCACCGCTTTCTTGGCTCCACAGCATCTCAAAGAAGGCGAATGGGAAAAGCTGAGGTTGGGGTTAATCCAGGTACAAGACTTGAACTCCCTGTGTAGCTTTGAATATAAATGGCCCCCCAGAGATCCCTCTATTTGAATCCTTGGTCGGTAGGGAGTGACACTACTTGACAGGGATTGGAAGGTGTGGCTGTGTTGAGGGGGGGCGTTGGCATTCTTTCTAGGCTCCTCCCAACAGTTACCTGGCAACAGCCAGGTAGACCTGACTTGCTATAAAAGGGGTGGTTGGGCCCCTCCTTGCCCTCTCTGTTCCTTCTCTCTGATTCTCTTCTCTCCTTGACCCATTTCTCCCTCTCTCCCCTTTTTTCTCCCCTTCTCCCTCCCCGTGTTCCTGGCTGGCCTCCCCCTCCCCCTTTCTCTCCTCCCTTTTCAACTCCCCTTCCCCGTTCCCTAAATAAACTCTATTCTATACTATACCTGTTGAATGGCTGGTACCTCAGGAGCAAGGGATGCCTCAGCGTGGGCCCACCAAGGCACCCCTCCCACCTCACCATGCCTCGCTCTACCAAACACATCCTGGTCTTTTTATAAAACACAACAGCAGGTGTGGCCTTGTTGGAAAAGGAAATGTGTCACTGGAGACTCCTCTGAGTCTGACCCAAGACAGGTGCAGTGTGGTCCTTCCTGCTGCCTGCAGATTCAGATGGAGAACTCCCAGCTCCTCCTTAGGCACCACGTCTGCTTCTGTGCTCCCTGCTGTGATAGTGGACGGAACCTCTGAAACTATAAGCAAGCCCCAATGAAGTGTTTTTCTCTATAAGAGTTGCCTGGTTGTGGTCTCTTCTTAGCAATAGAACACTAAGACACATTGCTTCTGCCCATGCTTTTTCCAGTGTGGCCTATCTCTGGCTCACAACATTTAGGGAATAGGCCATGTCCACCCTGTGATGCCTGGGACTTTGCTTCAAGGATCAAAGGTTGGGGGTCTGGAGCCTCAGGTTCTGTTCCCAGAACCCACAATGTGGCTCACAACAGTCTGTAACTCTAGTCCCAGGGGATAAATGTCTACTTCTGCTCTCTTTGGGCACCAGGCACAAACATGGTGCACATACACATGCAGGCTAAGTACTTGTACCCATAAAACAATAAAATAAAGAAATTTCTTCTTTTTTTTTTTTTTTTTTTTTATTTTTTTTTTTTTTTTTTTGTAGAAGTATCCCATGACGGGCTTGGTCACAGGTCTGGTGACCGATGCTGGCGGTTGGATGGCTGGGGCTGGGGGAGTCCCTCAGTTCCTCCCATGTGGACCAGATGGGT